>NC_085089.1:6016351-6076351 GCF_963422355.1 Corticium candelabrum | reverse complement strand
TATACATATTTACACTGTGACAAAGTCTTCCACAGATCTGATGGTAAGACTTCATTGAATAAATATTTTGTAAATTGCCTCTGAACCAACTCTTGGTCAATTTCACTTGTGTTGAAATTTGCCACATGGCTTTGTCAAACTCTTTTTGCAAGATTAGATTCAGTATTATATTATTTCTCAACAAAAAGTCAAAGTTTGAAACCTTATCAACACTGATAACCTCATCACCATTCCTTTTTACAATATTTAAATTTTAGCTTGGAGCCACAATTTTTCCCATCACAAGGGAAACGGCAACTCTGTCAGTATCAATCAAGATCACATAACTGTTTTATGTTAGCTACTACATATATTTACCCGATTTTTTTCTTTTAGCAGATAATCTGAGATCATCGCAAACATTCTCGTTGCAATTATCGTTGACGTTATTCGCTTTCGCTGAGCAGTTCGGCTGCTCTTGGGTAGACTCTTCACTCATGGTAAGAATACAAGTGCTCTAAACAATGAAAGCGTCAAGTCAGACGGGAAGTCTGAGTCAAATGTAGAATCAGCTGAAAAAGAAGCGCGTGGCTGAAGTAGCCTCGTACAGCAGACTCTGTCGCGCTGTCTTGCTTGGTTCCCGTATAAAGCAAGCTGTTTCGGTGTACTTCCGGTGTTTTATACGGGATAATAAACACGTCAACACTTTATATATAAACATAAAAATTTAGGCACTGTCTTTGTCTGCCTCTTTTCTAAAGTCTGTATCAATTTACATACAATAATATTATAACTACGGTCTATACGTAAAGCAACAAAGTCCGTGCGTATGTACAACAGTGGGTACGACTGCAGCACGATTGGATGCAGCTTGAACGAACGCTTCTGTTCTTTCTGATAAAAATTGACGTCGATAAATTTGACCGTCTTTCTGGCTAGATTCTCGTGCCGAACGGCGCGTAACAATTGGTTGCCCGGCTATTGTCTTTCGTTGCCACTAGCAACAAAAAAAGAATATTTTGGTTACTCGCTCGCATACCATGCATTCTGAAATGTGCTCGGCACTTCTAGATGGTCATATTTTTTGGCAACGCGGGACTAAAATGCGCATGTGCCAGAAATAAATCAAGCGCGGCTCCAGATAAAGTAATACGTGTGTGAACCTGCGTCGAGCGTTGTCTAAATGAAAGCTACGAAACAATGAGCCTGATTACAACAAGATACAAAAACACTAGAAATGTATTCTAGTAGGAAGGGCTACACAAATCAGCAAAAAGCAAACAAGCAAGTGTGGATGATGCAATACTGTACCAAATTGAGGGTGATACAGCGCCGGATCCAGGAATTTTTGAAAGAGGGGTTCACCGTTAGCAGTTATTTATAGCATTACTAATTTTGTCTTTTCTAATGAAATTATATAAAATTGAACCACGTCTATTGGAAAAGAGGGGGTTTTAACCCCCTTGACCCCCCTCTGGATCCGGTCCTGTGATATGACTACTGTAACTTACCATAAACACAGTGTGAGTTAGTTATGGCACCCTCAACTTGGTCCAGTAGTGAACCATTCACACTTGCTTGTTCACTATTTGCTGATTTGTGTGGCCATTCCTACTAAAATACATTTATACTGTCTTTGTATCTTGCTCATTCACTTTTTGCAGGGTGCCTCAGAATGAACCCAAACTACAAAGAATGGGCATTTTTATCATTAGCTGAGTGTGGTAGACATTGCTCCTAACACTTCCCAATAATGTATGGTGGTGCAGTTGATACTCACAGTCACAGCCTGCTATACCACTAGATCTAATTACAAAGCCGTCAGATGTTATCTAACATAGGAAAGTCCAACCTACATCTTTTGAGAGCATATATATATTCCAATAAACCTGCTCAATTAATAAATAAATTCATTAGAATATAGAGCATGTTGAACTGACTGCATGGAGCACTGAAAGAATCGGCCCATATGCACCATGCAGGTATACGCCCCTGATTATAGAATCTATAACTGATCACGTTATTGACATATATGTATATACTTAGCAAAACTAGAGAATTGACCATTAAAAATTTTCTACGTGAAAGTCCTACGTATTCTAGGAAACTTAACTAACGAAACATGTCATGACAATAGTGTTAGCTAGCACAAGGATATCGTAGACACATTAGTTCGATTCACATTCACAACGAGTACCATCATCCCTTTTCATTGACATGCTTGCCGGATCTTGAAGTTCATGTGTTGTGACCACAATATACAAGCGCCTCCCGTCATTTGGGCTAAGGAATTCCGAGCCAGCAAGTTTTGTAAAGTCTATTCAAGTTACTGGAGTGCCGTTGAGGTGTATGCAAATGTGTTTGGTGGTAACGTGGAATTTTAATGCCATAATGCATCCTGCTTGAATCAAAACAGAGCTGGGCTCAGGAAACGTGCCGAGAGTAGAACCGTTTAGATTCAAACCGCATGCAAGTTGTTTGTGATTTGTTTCACGAGAGAAAATCATAATTCCAAAAGTAGCTCTTCGATTGAGTCTTGATTTGGTGGAAAGCGGGATGCGTACACAACTTGGGATTGGCAACGGTTCAGCTGTGGTCAATGTTTGTAAACCGCTTACAACAGCACGGTTGAAAGATTTAGATATTGTACGCTCAGTCGAGACAGGTTTAGAAGATTTCCACGTGAAAGGAGAGATAATTAAAGACTTGCAAGACGTGCAGATGGCACCCGTAAATTGGCATGAAGTGAGTCGATTTCATATGGATTGTCAACCGACGGTTGCAGTAACGACTCTAGAGCCTCAATTATAGCATCAGATTGGACAAGACCGCTGGCTTTTACACAACCCATCAAATCGCTTACGTTCATCATTGGCAAGCGCAGAAATTTTGCTATTACTTTACCATCCTCTCGTCTTGAGACATCATGTTCAATCCATCGCTTAAATCCTTCAAATAACTGAATTTCCTTTAGATTCAGGCTGTTACTAGCGACTATCTTTTGTACTTCCTCTACCGACATGTGCTCTGCAAAACCATCTGTGCAGAGAACTTTAGCAGCGTGATCTTCGATCCATTGGAAGCAATTTTTATAGAACTGCTCATCAGCTGATGGCTTGGTGGAAAACATAAGATATTCACATGCATCTTCGGCTACCAGATTTTTATGCAACTATATGCAACAATATTGTTTGAGATTCGAAACATGGAGATAATCACAAAGTTCTATGAGTTCACATATAAAGGATTTGTCGACTGGAACATCTCCTGTGTAGAAAAACTCAAGAAGTGCTCCGAATGCTGTTTCATCAGCTTCAGGAAACTCGATTGTATTCTCTTGAGCTTCCTTCATTGGACTAGTCAACATTTTCTTTAGGAAGTCACTGTGTGCGCACAGCACCACTTTGTGAGCTTTGAATTCTGTCTTGCTACCGCCAATAAGTAAAGTGATATCAACCATTTCCTGGTTGTGGTACAAAGACTTCCACGATTGCATGACTTTAGAGAGGTAAGAAAGTCTTGTACACTTGTTATAATCATATGGATCATCTGAGTCACCTGAAACAACCGAAAATCCTAGATACCATTGTAATGTAGGTAAACACAAATCGTTAGGATATCACGCTACTAGACAGGGGCGGCGGAGCGACTCGCAAGTTGGAGGCGAGGCATGAAAAGACATCGGCTACGAGGTCGCTTACAAAAATAGACGTTGTGCTCAAAGTTGGGGTCCCCGAGCCCCTTCATCCTCTTAGCTCCGCCGCTCCTGTTAGTCTACATGTGTACAGCGCATCAACTTACCAGACTCTGAACTAGAAGAGTCCTTGTCGTTGCTCAAAGATAGCGTTGAAGCCGCGCTCTGCATGGCAAGAGGATATCTAGCCAACTCCCCCTTTTTAATATCAGTCTATGGGGATGCGGGTTGGACTAGCCTCGGTTTCAGACGTTTTCCCGTACGTACTACTGCACGTGACAGGTGTATGGGGTCAAAAGTAGGAGGAGCGAGCGGGAAAGCGTCTGGGCGCACTTCTACTGCAGTTTTCCGCTCGCCTCTCTTACATTAGTCCCCATTTACCTGTCACGTGCAGTAGCACATACGGGAAGCGTCTGGAACCAAGGCTATGCATAGCTAGCTAGGGGTTGGATCGGCATACACCTACGCTCTCACCAACTTCTTGGTGACTGCATAATCTTATTAGCGTTGAGATGACACGTGATATGATAGCTGATAACGGCAGGTTTTCCACCGACACGTTTAGCGTTGACAGTAGGGGCTGCCCGGGCTGACCGGGCCATGGCCCGAACAATATTTGAAATTTTGTCGACGATTTCTTGAAACTTCCGGCTAGGGTGTAGTTGATTGAATAATATCAATTTGTTATTCATCCGGTAAAGGTTTGCGTCTGTCTCACTGCATCACGGCTTGGTTTGCAGAATTAGCAGCTCTACCGTCACTTCGTACATGGAACGTAAGCCTCACGGAAGTGACCCGGATTATCGGGTTACTTTAACGCGGTTTATTGCGCTAACGCGTGTTAGTGTGCCACACCCATTAGCGTGCGCTAGGCCCGTTCACATTTTGTGATCTTGCTACAGTCCTGTCTAGAATAATAACTGGAAGGCTTGTTTGATTGTCATATTCAGTGACATACATGTAACTGTAGCTACTAAACTCAGAAGCGAGACTTTCGTAGCTAGCGTAAATCTACCTGTTGTTCAGACTGTCTGGTGAGCACCGATCGTCTCAGCCATCTTCTTGATCTCTTCTGCAGTAATTCAAATTGCAGTTCTTATCGACGTACTAAAATTTTCACAGAAGCTCTAGCAGAGTCTTCTTTCACCGATACAGTTGCAGTGTTTTCAATTTCTTCTAGTACAACCTGGATATAAACGTTTTTGTCGTCCATATTTTTATCTATGATTTTCATTCCTCGAGAAGACGACTGTTGCTCAGTCTCGCGAGACTGTCCGAATTGTAACAAGTAATAGCAACATGATTCTGTGCTCAAGGGTATTTGCGCTATTACAGCACCATGTGTATGCACACCTGATTTAACTTGACAGGAAACTTCAATGCCACAATGCGTCCAACTGGAATTGCTATAGGTGGGAAACTTAGAAAGAGTGGCATTTTCTATCTGTACCCCACATCGTTGTGGAGTCTTGACTTGGTTTTGGGAACGGTGTAACTTCCGTGGTGATCTCAAGGTTTCATGTGAATCTTGATCAAAAGGTAAAATGAGAAGTCCCACTGTAACTTTACGATTGACGGTTGATTTGGTGTTGATCTGAACTCGTAAGCAACTTGGAATAGGCAGTTCCGCAGCTGTATGCAACGTGTCTGAACTTTTTACAACAACACGGTTGGAATTGGCAGGGATTTTAGACAAATTTAATTCTTCATAAACTCCTAGAGGTGTTCCAACTGCAGATGTTGTTGGTAAAAATACAACGGAGGTAGATGCTGTTAGTGAACTTGTAACAGATGTTGTTGATTTGGGCAATTTCCACGTGAAAGGAGACCGGAACCATGGCAAACGCTCAGATGGCAAACGCAAGTCGGCAAGATTAGATGAGTCGATTTCTTGTTGCAAATTGTATACCGTGGGTTGCTGCAACAACGTTAGAGCCTCAAGAATAGCATCAGACTCAACAAAGCTGCTGCTCTTTACACAACCCAGCAAATCGCTCACATCCATCATTGGTAAGCGCAGAAGTTTGGCTATCTCTTTACCATCTTCGTGTCTTGAATCATCATACTCAATCCATTGCTTTATTTCCTAAAACAGCTGGATTTCATCGAGATTCAGGTCGTCACTAGCGACTTTCTTACTTCTTCTGCCGTCATGTGTATTACAAAACCATGCAGCTGAGCAGAGAACTTCAGCGACGTGATCTTTGATCCATTGAAGCAATCCTCATAGAGTTGCTCATCAGCAGACGGCTTCTTGGAAACCATAAGATATTCACATGCATCTTCAGCTACCAGATTTCGACGCAACCACGTTGTTTGAGATTTTGAACATGGAAATAATCACAAGGCTCTATGAGTTGACATCTAAAGGATTTGTCGACTGGAACGTTTCCTGTGTAGAGAAACTCAACAAGTGCTTTGAATGCTGTTTCATCAACTTCGGGAAGCTCGATTGTATTCTCTCGCGCTTCCTTCATTGGACTAGTCAACATTTTCTCTAGGACATCACTTTGTGCGCACAGCACTAGCTTGTGAGCTTTGAATTTCGTCTTATCAGCACCAACAAGTATAGTGATATCAACCATTTCTTGGTTGTCCTAGAAAGCCTTCCACGATTGCACGACTGCAGATGGATACGAAACCCTGGTAAACTTCTCAAACGTATTTGAGTCACCTGTAAGCAAATGCAAATACACTGTAGATTACATGACTGTTGTTTTGCATGCCGCATTGCCTGCTCGATTGCGGGCGTACATTTACAGTTATATTTACAGTTCCCTAGCACATTAATAATTTATCGGATTCAGAAATGTCAAAAAGATAAAGAGATGCGTTACCGTCAGTCAAGCTCTCTAGGTGTAGCACGACCACGGTTACCGTCTTTAATTTTGCACTCGTAAAAAAGTCTTCACTCTGAAACACTCTTCCCTCGTGGTAAGAGCATCTACGCAAGAAACCTGAGTCAAATGTAGAAGTAGCAATCAAAGCGAAAAAGTCGTGCTTGAATGACCCGTATTTCTGGTCACGAGACTTTAATTAAAGTACCTAGAGATGTCGTGTGAATACTATACTTAAACTTTGAGGCACTGTGCACGATGGCACGTGTATTATATACCATCTATTCATTTCTAGCAAGTCAATTCAATTAATTAACTAATGGTACAAGACGGCCTCGGCCTCAAAGGATGGAGAATATTTATCATGCTCGGTCATGCCGATGTAAACCTTTTGAGCAAGTGGAATCTCTTCGATGTATACTAGACCCTGTAGTAGCTATTTAGAGAGGCTGTCAAGATGCTTTAGTAAATTACTGTTAATGCTAGCTCATGTTCGTATATTGTGCTGGTTTGGACGGACGCGTACAAACGTGTGAATAAATTTTTTAGTACGAGCCGTTTTGTAATCAATACATCCACGTAGACGGCTAAGGTCGCGTGACTTGCAAATATTTTTCTAGTCTCATAAAAGTACGTTAGTCGGATCTGTCTATATACAGTACTTAGCAAAATTTGATAATTGACAATCTAAAATTTGGTACGTGACCTGCATACCGTATATACACTAGCAAGACATGTCATAACAACACAAGAATCGTAGAATCAATCAACTAGATTCACATTCACACTGGCTACAGTATTAGCAGTGGCATCCAGGTTGGGGGCCCAAACCTCAATGCGCGGCAAGTGTAGCCTCGTGTATCCGCACGATGTGACGCGCAAGTATAGTGTCGTATAATTTGAAGTTCCTGGTTTTTTTCTCGTTTTCACGATGACCTATTTTATGACCATAGGCTGCTGATTGGGGGTGGTTCCTACGCCTGTGTTAGAATCTTCCTTTTTCACTGACATGTTTGCTGGAGCTTGATGTTGTGTTTGTAAGCACATTCTTCCCGTCATTTGCATGGGATCAGGACATTGGAGCCAGCAGATTTCGTTAGCTAAGCGAGTTACTGCTGCAGTGCCATCTTGAAACTTGGTTTAGTTAGAGGTAACGTAAAATTTTAATGCCCTATGCAGATCTGGACTGAGGAAATGCATGTGATAGCTGGCTAATAATAATAATAATTTCAGTGGAATACATATGTGAAAAGCAAACATTTACATCCACACCACTTAGACTGTCTTCTTCTTTTAATGTTTATGTTTTTTGTTGTGAAACACACGGTTGCCGTTATTTCAATCCAAAGCACTCTAATTTGCTGGAGAGTCATTTGATATTAATGATTATTTTAAGAAGTCATCTGCCAATGAAAGTTGTGGCACGGTAAGTACTGTAGTACTGCATGCATGCGTCTGAGCTCTTAATTGTGGGGCGCCACTTTTGGTTATCTAATACATGTATATAGAAACTTTCAATGGTTAACATACATGCATGCATTGGTAATCAGTCGGTGTTCATTGTAGACATAAGTTTACCTCATGACTACAATATTCTAGAAAACACATAGTCAACATGTTGGGTCCAGTTATGTTATTTTAGATCATCGTCACAGCAGGTAGCAATGTCTTTTTTCACTGAAACAGTTGCGGTATCCTTAATTTCTTCTATTGCAACCTCAATGAAAACTTTCTTGTTGTCACCATCTTTGTCTAGGATTTTCTGCTGTCTTTGCGAAGCAGAGACCTGTGATGAACCACTAGGAGTTCCAAACAGTGGCAAGTTAGAGCAGCATGATTCTAGAATCAAGGGCATTCGCAGTATTACAGCGCCATCTAGGTGTATGTACACCTCTTGCAACGTGATGTGGAATTTCAATGCTACAATGCAGCCTACAGGAAACGAGACAGAGCTGAACGTATGAAACATACTGAGAGTTGCGTCATTTAGCCGCACTCCACACCGTAGTGCACTACCACTAGGGCCAACAGGCTGCTGCATTTGTTGTGGCCTTAGTCGACCTAGCGACAATTGATTCTGCTGAAGTGACGCTTGAGCAGAAGGTAAAATGAAAAGTCCAACTGTAAGTCTACGATTGACTGTTGATTTGGTGGTGAGCTGAACATGTACACAACTTGGAATCGGCAGTGGCTTAGAAGTAAGCAGTCTTTCTGATCTTCCTAAAACAGCACGGTTGGAATGTGTAAAGATGGTAGGAGCAGGTGAGACATCTTTAGAGGATGTTGGTCGTTTCAATTGCCACGTAAATGAAGGCATGGATCTTGCAAGACGTGCAGACGGCACTCGTAACTCAGTATAAGGTGAGTTGATTTCATACGGATTGCAATCCAAGGGTTGCTGCAAGGATGTAAGAGCTTTAAGAATAGCATCGGGTGCGACAAAACCACTACTTTGCACACAACCCAGCAAATCTCTTGTGTTCATCATTGGTAAGCGCAGATATTTTGTTAGGTGTACACCATCTTCGTGTCTTGAATCATCATACTCAATCCATCGCTTGATTCCCTCAAACAGCTGGATTTCATCAAGATTCAGGTGGTCACTAGCAGCAATTTTTTCTACTTCTTTTGCCGTCATGTGCTTTGCAAAACCATTCGTGCAAACACCTATAGCGGCGTGATCTTCAATCCATTGGAAACAATTCTTATAGAGCTGCTCGTCAGCTGAAGGCTTGGAGGAAAACATAAGATATTCACATGCATCTTCTACTACCAGATTTTCATGCAGCCATTTGCAACAACGTTGTTTGAGATTTGTAACTTGAAGGTAATCACAAAGCTCTATGAGTTCACATATAAAGGATTTGTCGACTGGAACGTTTCCTGTGTAGAAAAACTCAAGAAGTGCTCCGAATGCTGTTCCATCAACTTCAGGAAACTCGATTGTATTCTCTTGAGCTTCCTTCATTGGACTAGTCAACATTTTCTTTAGAACGTCACTGTGTGCACACAGCACCAATTTGTGAGCTTTGAATTCTGTCTTGCTACCGCCAATAAGTAAAGTGATATCAACCATTTCCTGGTTGCGGTACAAAGACTTCCACGATTGCATGGCGTCAGAGGGAAAAGGAAGTTTCGTACACTTGTTATAATCATATGGATCATCTGAGTCACCTGAAACAACCGAAAATCCTAGATACCATTGTAATGTAGGTAAACACAAATCGTTAGGATATGACGGTACTAGACAGGGGCGGCGGAGCGACTCGCAAGTTGGGGGCGAGGCATGAAAAGACATCGGCTACGAGGTCGCTTACAAAAATAGAGGTTGTGCTCAAAGTTGGGATCCCCGAGCCCCTTCATCCTCTTAGCTCCGCCGCTCCTGTTAGTCTACATGTGTACAGCGCATCAACTTACCAGACTCTGAACTAGAAGAGACCTTGTCGTTGCTCAAAGATAGCGTTGAAGCCGCGCTCTGCATGGCAAGAGGACATCTAGCCAACTCCCCCCTTTTGATATCAGTCTGTGGGGATGAGGGTTGGATTAGCCTCGGTTTCAGACGTTTTCCCGTACGTACTACTGCACGTGACAGGTGTATGGAGTCAAAAGTAGGAGGAGCGAGCGGGAAAGCGTCTGGGCGAAATTCTACTAAGTAGGAAAAGTAACAGCTGGCAGCGTGGGAAAATCTTGAATCTCGCTAACTATACATCGCAAACAGATAATTCTAACATCATTAGGAAGTTAGTGATGACGAGAAGACAAATATATAGAGCTTGTTTCGGATCAGTATTGTACAACTACAGAATTGGCTACTTCCTGTATAGCACGCGATGTGATTACGCCCTCATGACCAATTAGAACGACCACCTGTGACTTCACACGCGCCGCCAGGTCGATTGCGGCATTCTAATCACTACAGGGGTCATCTGTTCCAGAAACAAAGGCTTCTTTGCTTTCCGAAGTCTCTTCTTCTTCACGCCTTACTTCAATGAAAACACGGTCGACCGCTTCTTCAACTATCCAGTCGGTCTCTCGATACTGCTTTTCTACTTTTTGAATGACGTGCTTGATACAGTTGGTTCATTTCTCAGCTGCAACCTGCGTAATGCCTTCTCTCGCAAGCTGCTCAATTCCCGCCATGGTGAAATCGTTGTTATGAGATGCCGCATAGCCCTTGACGTGTGCCCAGACCAGCTCGATCGGGTTCAACTCGCAATGACCGACAGGCAATCTCAGAGCGTCATGACTGTGCTGATTAGCGAACACGTCAGTCAGGTACTGCGAAGCTGGGCTTCTTGCTTTTATTACCATGAACATCTCTGCTTTAACAGTTTCTTGTCGTATGGGATTTCATGCGAGTCCAGATACTGGATCATGTCCTTTTTGTGCTGCTTTTTGTCAGGATTTTCTCAACAACGCTATTATGATACTTGGCATTGTCAAGAACAATAACAGAAGTTGCTGGAAGGTTTGGAATCAGCCTCTCTCTGAACCACTCCATAAAGTTGGCCGTGTTCATTTCCTGATGGTAGTCACCGGTGCCTTTCTTTCCTCTGAAAACGAGGTCAGCATTAGAAATCCAACCCTCTTTCCACCCTGCATGGAGAATAATGAATCTTTCACCCTTTCCTGATGGGACTCTCAAACCTCCTTTGCCGCCGTAGTCAATCCAGCATCGTTCCGAGATATAGTGCGCTTTGAGCCATGTCTCGTCTAGATACACTATTGGTCTTCCCTCATCTCTGTACTTTTTTATTTGTCTGAGATAGTGATGACGAGCAGCAATAACTCCGTGTTGTTCGTACAACGCTGTTTTCTTGTTGCGTGTTGTATATTTGAAGCCCATTGCCTTGACTGTTTTGAGAAGTGTTTGTTTGCTGTATGAGTACTCTATGTCTTGTTGTAGAGCTAAAAATCAGTTTATGCATCGTTGGGAGTTCTCTGTCTGTGTAGAACTGGTGAATTCTACGACGAATGACTCCTTCTTGAAAGTTGTCAGTCTCCTGTTGGGCAGGACCTGAACCAGACTTCTTGCCTTTCTTTGCGGGACTATGCACATCTCCTTCAACGTTTACTTGGCGATGAACTCTGAATACAGTGTGTTCAGATACCTGCATCGCCATTGCCGTTCTTTTTGTTACACTTTCCAGCATGATTGGCCCATCACGCTTCTCTTGCTCAAAGAAGGCATGGACGTTAAAGATCATTCGTTTGTGAGAACTTCTATAGGCATCGATCCTTTTTCTAGAGCTCCTTCCTTTTAATTGTATCTGAGCTACCTGTAGGAATAGCTACGGTTTTTGCAATAACAGTTGAAGACATTATAGCAAATGGGCAAGAAAACACCAAAATTGAGATACTGAATAGATTGAGTGTACTATATAGCTAAATGCACGCGTACATGGAATTTATGGATGCTACATATGACATAGAGAATGAATGATTCATTACTGCATTTTGTACCATTATGACATCAGGAATATGTTTACAAATGAACTCGCTTTCGTTTTGATGTGTAATGTAATCTGTATACCTTCCGTGATGCCCCTCCTAGGCTCCTATATCTACATAAACGTTTGCCGCAATTCCCACACTGCCAACTATTGCTTTTCAAAAAAAAAGACGAAGCTGCATTCCACCCACGTGAAGACACACATTTCCTTTTACAAAACGTTAGAGGAATCCATTTAAAGTATTTCTTCACTGGTCCCCCTTCGCGAATGTTGTCCGTTCGGTTGCATTTGCTAAATTTTGGTTCTGACAGCGAGTACGCTCTGTACTCCGAGGGCAGACTCTGCTTTGTAGCATTTATAAGCATAACATTAACTTGAAGAAGACATATATGAGTATTTAGACAGCAGCTATTCAAAACATAACGAGAGACTGGACAAACACGAACAGATTGCGCTCGATTCTTTGCACAAACGTGCGTTAGCGGCAATGCTGTTTCTCTTACCGTCGTCAGCAAAGACTTCTAGTGCGTTTACACTGAGTGCCAAGTAGCCTTATAGCCTCGTTTGCGAAGTCTTGTTTAAACTCAGCTGTATTCACACCTACGTTCATGGCTAGTCAAGCGACTCTGTTAGCTATCTAGATGTACATATACCATATCTTCGCCTTTATCTTCCAGTGTTCTTGAGTCAAGGCTGCTCTAGTGTGAACGCACCTTCGTTTCGCTTCTAACCTTTGTACACGGTATATTTGTACATACTCTAGTAGCATATCCTCACCGGATCTAGATAGAACAAACACGGATGTTTCTTGTTTCTACGAACGGACTATCACGTAAAAGGATGTCTACAAGGAGGCGGACATTGGAAGAATAACAAGGATCTAGACTGATGTAACGCTACTAGGAATGAGGATCTAGGTGATGTGATGCTGCTATATTTACACTAGGTGATACCGCAACGAATAGCTATATAGTGTGGCGTAGGCTGTATGCACTTATTCTCGTTGTGTTATGTTCTGACTGTTTAAAGCTCGATCGATAGTCCGCAGAGTGATGTTTATTATTGTATAATGTCGACGGTTAGAGAATTAGCTGATGACGAAATGATTGAATACCATGCCGCAAAGGTGTTTTACCCAGACTGGAGCCAGTGTCTTTGCCATTGCACAGACAACACTGGAAACTTGACATCTTTACCGATGTTAGTTGGAAGACCTTCCAAAAAGTAGCGGAGACACGACAAGATGACGTCTGACGCCTTCTTAGCAGACACTGGGAGTCTGGTCCCAAAGGATACTACCATCGTGAGTGCTATAAGAAGCATACCTGACCTAGAAAAGCCAAGAAAGTAAATATGGTAACACTCTCACTACACTTGTGTTTTGTTCACATCATGCAATGATTCACTCTACCTAATTCATAATACTAGTGTCAATTAAACGAGTCCACCAAATCTTCCAAGTTAGATCCTGGTCGTGATGTAGGATCAGAGACAGTAGAGTTTGCAACATTGAATCGAGTGACAAGAGCAACTGCTTCCTCGAGGAATCTGGTCACTGATTTTGCAATGTGTGTCATATGCCAGAAGCAAAAGAAAATGTCAACTAATCGCCGAAAGATGGAACCTCTGACCAAATGCGAGCAAATTAAACCGGAAGCTCTTCTTCGTGCCATCGATTTGAGACAAGACGAACGGTTGATCCAATGCTTTGCAGACGACTCTGATGTTGTTGCATCAGATGTGGTGTATCACCGATCGTGTTATAGGCAATACACCAATCCAAGAGCTCTGAAGTACCTCGAAGACTCTCTCGTGGAATGTAATGAAATCTACACGAAGACCTTTAACACACTGTGTGCCAAAATAGAACCTCTACTGTTGTCAAGTAAATTTGTCCGCACAATGATAGACGTTTGCTCCGACTACAACACATTGTTAGGGAACAGTGGCATAGAAAATGCTTATTACCGTACTGAGAAACTGAAGCATCGTTTGCGTCACCGTTTCAATGACGTCATACAATTCTACAGGCCGGATGGCTTTGGCATGCCAGATGTTGTGTACGGTCCCAATACTCCTATTTCCGAGGTAATCAATTTGTACATTTAATAGACGACAATAGTGGGGTGCCTCTCAGTCAGAATTCTGTGGAAGACTTTGACAGTGCTACATGCAGCTCACCACTTCCATCTGGTCCACAATAAGTGTCGACATCAACTTGTCAACGAGAGCTGTTTCACACAGCAATGCTTATTCGCGAGAGCATTTTCGATATTCGCAATAATTGCCTTGGCCACCACAAGCGACGGATTTGCTTGAACGTGTTATGGAATTACCTGTGCATCTTTACAATTTTCTTTGTTGGGTCATAGATGGAGAGGATGGCGATTTCGACCTTAGCTCATCTGACACCGTCAACGTTTCCGAAAGAGTCGCTCGTCAAGTCTCTTCTGTAGGACAAGACATTGCGTATTGCACCAGTAAAGGCTCAGTAAAACCACCTAGGCACTTGGCCTTGCCAATGGCGGTTCGACATTTGACTGGGAGTGCGCAAGTGATAGGGTTACTGAACAGGTTTGGACACGGCGTGGCATACTGTCAGGTCCTAGAACTTGACACTGCCTTAGCAGTAGCTAACGTGTCTGAGGAAGAAAGCTGCGACAGTTTTATTCCTCAAAATGTCGACTTATCTCGTCCTGCTATATTCTGTTATGACAACAATGACTAGCAGGAAGAAACTTTGACTGGGTCGGGAACCACCCATTGTACCAATGGTATTATTGTTCAGCGTTCGCTTCCTGACTCGGAAGTCCTAATGTGTAGGCAGAGCAAGTCTGCAGAGCAGTCTATACATAGTTGCAAACGACAACGGTCTTTTCACGTATATTCTGGTGATGCCTTCACTTACAGCAGTGGACGACGTTGTGGACCCGCGGTTACCAGCATTGAAATACCAGATCAGATTTTTGGCGTACGCAGGACTCCAAGGAGTGTGGAGGAGTTGGCATTTGTCGTGGCTCGTCTATCATCCACGTGTAGTCAAATTATTGGTCGTGATTCAGACAGCCCTCAAACTGTTCCTGGCTGGTCAAGGTTTAATGTGATTCTTCACGAGCACGACATTCCTTCTCGTTCAATTATTGGGTACTTACCGGCTATCAATGCATCGCCAACTGAACTTGCAACTGTTTGTAAACTTTTGATACAGTGCATCGCCAAAGCTGATCGAATTCATCAAGAGTCTGCGATTGTTACACTAGACCAAGCTATTTATGCAAAGGCTAAGGAAATAGTCTGGAAAATCAGGATGATTACAAGAGAATTGTACTAAGGATGGGGGCATTCCACATTTGTACTACGTACTTAGCTGTCATAGGTAAAAGGTACGATGACGCCGGTCTTAGAGATATCATCATTGAATCTGGGTTGGTTGGTTCAAGTGCCATAAATGGTAAAAATTGATAACACGGCTTTTCCGTAGATTATCCTACTATTAAGAATTGTTTAATCTGTGTGTAGGTGTAATATTGGGAAAGCGCTGGCAAGCGTTTGAAGACTCTACTAGCCTACCCGATCGACAGGCCCTTTTAGAGCTGTGTCCGTGACTGCAAGAGTTACGACCGAGTCCCTCAAAGATCAATTATGCAGAAATGATGTTTTCAAAACAGTTTCAATGTATACAATCTGCGTACATAAAGTTCACCGATTCTGATCGCGGACAGACGGCAGCGTTTTGGATGTCGTACTGCTATATGATTGAACTACTGCTGCAGTTTGTTCGTTCCACTCGGATTGGAGACTGGTCTCTCCACTTGAAATGCCTTCACGACATGATACCATAGATGTTTGCATACGACAGAACAAACTACTGTCGGTATCTCACTGTCTACTGGTACGACATGGTCTCTCTTGCAAAAACTCATCCGGATGCGCACGCTCTGTTAGAAGCAGGAGAGTTTGCTGTCCAAAGATCTCATAACGTCTTCGCACAAGTACCTGTTGACATGGCCATTGAACAATCTATAAATCGCGATACTAAAACCAAAGGAGGAGTTATTGGTAGTAGTCTGAGATGTGGAGCCGTTCAGAGATGGATCGCCACAGCACATGACCGTGCAGCCATAACTGCGGCTTGTCACAGTTTGGCTGGCATTTCAAAAGAGTCTGATAGAAGCAAGCGACAAAGATTTGACGCGAATAAAGCGAGACGAAGATGATGTTCAGAGTGTAATTGGTACGCTTGAATGTTGGTCTAACCCATTTGAGGCGTCAAGCTGCGTTGTGAACATTTCATCTGGAATAATGGCTCCACCTGACGTCGTGAACGGTCTCTTGCAAGCGTACCAAATAGGAAGCACACATGCCGAGAAGTTTGTTCATGAACGCTTGTGTAGTGGCAGCGTTGGATTTTTTGACAAGCTGCAAAAGTTGAAGCTGAAAACTTTCTCATCGATAGCCAAGACAGTCACAGTCAGAGCTAATTCTCGTGATGTAGCACTAGAGGCTGACAGGAGCTTCTTTTCACGAACGTTGGCAATTTCGACGAGTAGGAATCTTGACTTGCGGATGGTCGTTTCGTTTTCCTTAAGCCCACTGCCATTGAGTTTGGCTTCACCGCAAGGTACTTTGAATAAAACAACCAAGTCTTCTTTACTGCCTCTCTTGGAAAGCTATGGCTCTCCGGTAGAAAACATTGGCAGAGCAGCACTGCTAGTCGACGCAATGGCTACCATTCAATCACTTACTAGGCCTACAGGCACTTTTCGAGATCTTGCTTTTCAAATTCTTCGCTCAGTATTAGGCACTCGTGACCACGATCAGCTTTCTCGTGTTGACTTTGTCAAAGTTCGCTATCCATCTGTATCCATCAAAGACGCAGAGCGCAGCAAGCGTGCCTCTACCGCCATTATTGCTTCCCATATTATTAATGCGTCTCAGCGATGTCCAAAGCAGTGGAAGAAGTACCTAAGCTCCGGAAACAACAAGAGTGCTCTGTTGGACTTTTTAGTAAACGAGTGGACTTCTTCTTGCTACAGTAGGATGCTCAAAAACATCAATTTTACGTTTGTTCCGGAACCGATTGTGTCCGCTTGACATCTACCGACGGTGAACAGGTATCGCGGTCAGAGGTTCTTGAGCTAACGTGCTCTCATGAGGAGGCAGACACAAGACTCTTCCTACACGCTGCGCACGCTGCACAATCTAGAGAATCAACTACCATCATCAAATCTCCAGACACTGACGTTGCTGTCATTGACATAAATGCAGCCTCTTTGGATGCTTTTCGTCATGTTCAGTTACTGTGGCTAACGGGTACCAAGGACCGACGGCGTTCGTGCATTTGTCGAGGCTAGCCCATGCGCTTGGAACAGAAATATGCAACTCTCTTCCAGGATATCATGCATTCACCGGTTGCGATACTACGAGTGCATTCTATGGTAAAGGCAAAAAGCGGTCTTTTGAAACTCTAATAAAAGATCGTACAATTCAGGCAGGCATGGCAGGACTAGGAGTAGCCTATGAATGCTCGTTAGACTCTAAAAAAGTTGCGAATTGTTTGATTGTCGATTGTATGGACAACAGAACTGTACATCTATTAATGAAGCAAGGTATAAAATCTTTGTGCTAAGGCTCCTGCATGCCAGAACCTCCCCCCAATAGCCGATGCCCTGTCACTGCACGTCAAACGCACCAACTACCAAGCCTACATTTGGAAACATGCTCTCCAAGCCTTTCCTGTCGTCGGAAGTTGTAATGAAGACGGTTGTATTGTGTATGGACAGGAAAAATAGAAATCAAGTGAATGAGTCAGCCCCCAGCACCAGATGCAATTCTAGAAGTACTTAATTAACTGCAGCTGCAAAACTGGTTGCAACAGCAATCGCTGCGGTTGTTTTAAAAATGAACTGAAGTGTACAGAAATCTGTCGATGCGAGAATTGCAGCAACTGTGACCGGGGAGAGGACGACACCAATGCTGTAGATATTCATAATGCTCCTATTGATGATGATGACGACGGCGACGACGACGACGACGACGATGATGATAGTGATAGTGATGATACTGCTGAGAATTAAGTTAAGATAGCAGCGTATGGTCAGACGGGTGATTGACAGCGTAAATATCACAGCGACATATAGCTGCCGATTTTGAGAGTTTTATGTAAGAAATGTGGTATTACTAAATTAGAAATGCAATATTGGGTTGACTTTGGTGTAGAAAATAATTTACTTAGTTCCCAAACGTCTTTTGAATGCTACTACGTATGGTGCAACCTCGGACAACGGACCGTCGGCGCTGCTTAAATTAAAATATTTAATTACAGCTAAACGGACACTTTTCGCAACAGGGGACAAGTGCAGAAATGCTGAACTTGGACATGTCTATCATTTGGTGATAAGAAACTTGAGTCTTCACGATGGTGGAATGAGACTTGTTTTCTGAAGCCTTTTTTGACCTTGGCTCGTGGACTACTAGCTAGACGGCCTCTACTAGGCATCGGTCCCGTCATCTTGAACAATCACCGCGTTGTTGAATACAATTGAAACGGCCTCTATTAGGCATCGTTCCCTTCATCTTGAACAAGCACCACGTTCTTGAATACAATTGAAACGGCCTCTACTAGACATCGGTCCCGTCATCTTGAACGAGCACCGCGTTTTTGAATTCTCTTTTCTAGATACTTTTCACTCGGTCCCATCATCTTGAACGTACAGCTACATTGCAAAACACGTATTGTTCAGAATTGGTGGCAAAAGGTGTGACCACGAGAAAACTAAGCCAAAACATACAGTCCGCATCAAAACTATTGACAAATTTCCGGTTTAGTTGTACTATTTTTGGAAAGTCTTCTTGTTTTGCTATGTAATAAGAAACCAGCGCCAAATTTTTCTCAAACAGCTGAAAGCAGTCACAAAAGCTATTCCATAGTCTGCGCATCCGCTTAGAGAACTTTTCCATCGTCAAATGAGTCGTGAAAGACAACGCCGCGATATTCGAAGTTCGACACGATCTTGTTGTATAATTTGTCTCGGATCGTCTTGTCATTCTTTGTAGAAACGTATATACATATATATGTGCAAACGGGCTACCGACCGAGTCGGTGTTGGACAAGATTTGTAGTCTCGCATCGTATTGGCCCGGTGTATACATAACATGGCTACAGGATACTAAATTCCCCAAGGGATGCCAACAGGCGTGCCTCAGACCCTCAGAGAATATATGACTCGGGGATGCCAAATTCCCTATTGAATAGGGATCGAGGATGCAACAAACAGAGGGGATGTCAAATTCGCTCTGACACCGGTTTATTCCGGGCCTGCAGAGGGTATAGTCTATAAACAAACACGTACACAAGTTCTACTTTTGTCGGTGCCTGATTGGTTGCCTATATTAGCAGAACACCGTCTGATACTTTAGACGTGCCGCGGTGCGGTAACCACGGGTCATGTTCGCCGAGCACTCGCCGCTTCGCAGGCATATTTACCGTGCCACAGAGCCGCGTGCTCCGTAATAGTTTCCGTAAAAGAGCACTATGTTTGTGTATGTCTCAGCAAATAGTTATCTGAGGTTGTCATAAGAACTCGCGAGATTCTCAGAAATATGAGCACCAAAAGCGCACGGAAATTGCATGAGGTGACATGATTTTGATACATGTTCTTATAAAACAGTATCTCGTGTGTTTACAGCCATTTTTCTATCTATTTCTCACATAAGTATTGTAGTAACTCAAATTAAGTACCATTCATTGTATTGGTACATCTCACCCTAGACACACGTAATATAAACGTTCAACATACATACGGTAAGTTTACGTCAATGACTACACCATGCTGCAAAACGCGCACTCAAAGTGTATTGTTAAGTCTGGTTGTGTTATTTTGGGCAGCAGGTAGCAACGTCTCCTTTCACTGACACACTTGCGGTATCCTCAATTTCTTCTATTGCAACCTCGACAAAGACATCCTTTTTGCCATCCGTTTTGTCTAAGATATAGTGAGAACCCGAGGGCTGTGACGGCTTACGAGATCTCGCGAACAGTGGCAAGTAAGAGCAGCAACATCGTGTGGTCAAGGCTATTTGCGCTATCACAGCGCCATTGAGATGTATGCAGACCTGATCCGACGTGATGTGAAATTTCAATGCCACAATGCAGCCTGTTGGAATCAACACGGTGTTGTACAAAGGAAACGTACTGAGAGTAGCTCCGTGCAGCCGCACTCCACACCTATACTGCTGATCGGATGATAAAATGAGAAGTCCAACTATAACTTTGCGATTGACTGTTGATTTGGTGGTGAGCTGAACTCGAACACAACTTGGAATCCGCAGCGGCTTGGAAGTACGCAGTGTTTCTGAACTTCTTACAACAGCATGGTTGGAATGTGTAGGAATGATGGACGGACGTTGTGAGGATGTTAATTGTTGTGATTTCCGGGTAAAAGAGAGAGTAATTCTTGGAACTCGTGCAGACGGCACTCGTAAGTTAACATACAAGTGGTCGATGTCATAAGGAAAGTGACCCAAGGGTTGCTGCAAGTACTTGAGAGCTCTAAGGATACCATCGGATTGGACAAAACCGCTACTTTGCACACAACCCAGCAAATCTCTTGTGTTCATCATTGGCAAGCGCAGATATTTTGCTATGTGTATACCATCTTCGTGTCTTGAGACATCATACTCAATCCATCGCTTGATTCCCTCAAACAGCTGGATTTCATCGAGATTCAGGTCGTCACTAGCAGCAAGTTGTTCTACTTCTTTTGCCGTCATGTGCTTTGCAAAGCCATCTGTGCAAACAACTAAAGTGGCATGATCTTTGATCCACTGGAAACAATTTTTATAGAGCTGCTCGTCAGCTGACGGCTGGGAAGAAAACAGAAGATATTCACACGCATCTTCAGGCACCATATTGTCAGGCAACCATGTGCAACAGTGTTGTTTGAGATTTGGCACATGGAGATAATCACAAAGTTTTATGAGTTGACATATAAAGGATTTGTCGACTGGAACGTTTCCTGTGTAGAAAAACTCAAGAAGAGCTCCGAATGCTGTTTCGTCAGCTTCAGGAAACTCGATTGTATTCTCTCGGGCTTCCTTCATTGGACTAGACAACATAGTCTTCAAGACGTCACTGTGTGCACACAGCACCACCTTGTGAGCTTTGAATTCGGTCTTGTTACTGCCAATTAATAAGGTGATATCAACCATTTCTTGGTTGCGGTAAAAAGACTCCCATGATTTCATGACTGTAGAGGGATAAGGAATCTTCTGAAACTTGTTAAATTCACAGTCATCTGCAAGCAGCAAAATTTAACATCAGACAAATACTCTGCAGGGTTGCCGGTCGAATTTGACAAAAATAGTGGCCCCAAGAGACATTTTGGGGCACAACTGTTAATATTAACGTTACTTTAAAATGACTGAAATTAAATGTAAGAATTGTGGAATACAGATCCAAATACATCTACATACCACTACTACTCTGCTATGCTACAAGCTGGATAAATGATCTTAGTCAATCTCTCAAAAACATGTTTCAGTTCTCTTATCAGCAATCGACATGAATGGGATTAGTATTTTTCCCCAGTTGAAGCCTTGCTGTGTCTTTAACATATTTCATTGACATAGACGTAGAAAGCCGGGGAGCCAGAGGGGCACGTGCCCCTCCACTATTTTGGCTCGGTTTGAATCTTTGATTTTGGCCAAGAGGTAGTCAACTTTACTAGATTAGCTGTATACCTGTCAAGTGAACTGCTAATATTTAGGGATGGCAGACGTAGAAACTGATAACACTGACATGACATACCAAACTAACATTATAGTGTTAGTGTTGGTTTACATTTTTTGCAGTGTAGCATGCATATATAGTTAATAATAATAATAGAATACATTTAGCCTGTTTGCCTAGCCACATCCCCTAGGCAAATGTGAGCCACCATGACCAAATCTAGGTTCCTATGTCACTGCATTGGGCTGAAGTATTACCATCTGCCTTTACAAATTGTGTAGCAAGAACTAGAGCAGCAGTGATAGCTTGCCTACTTCACTGTAGATATACATATTTACACTGTGACAAAGTCTTCCACAGATCTGATGGTAAGACTACATTGAATAAATATTTTGTAAATTGTCTTTGAACCAACTCTTGGTCAATTTCACTTGTGTTGAAATTTGCCGCATGTCTTTGTCAAACTCTTTTTGCAAGATTAGATTCAGTATTATTTCTCAACAAAAAGCCAAAGTTTGAAACCTTATCAACACTGATAACCTAATCATCATTCCTTTTTACAATATTTAAATTTTAGCTTGGAGCCACAATTTTTCCCATCACCAGGGAAACGGCAACCCTGTCAGTATCAATCAAGATCACATAACCGTTTTATGTTAGCTACTACATATATTTACCCGATTTTTTTCTTTTAGCAGATAATCTGACATCATCGCAAACATTCTCGTTGCAATTCTCGTTGACGTTATTCGCTTTCGCTGGGCAGTTCGGCTGCTCTTGGGTAGACTCTCCACTCATGGTAAGAACACAAGTGCTCTAAGCAATGAAAGCGTCAAGTCAGACGGGAAGTCTGAGTCAAATGTAGACTCAGCTGAAAAAGAAGCGCGTGGCTGAAGTAGCCTCGTACAGCAGACTCTGTCGCGCTGTCTTGCTTGGTTCCCGTATAACGCAAGCTGTTCCGGTGTACTTCCGGTGTTTTATACGGGATAGTGACACGTCAGCACTTTATATAAACATAAAAGTATTTAGGCACTGTCTTTGTCTACCTCTTTTCTAGAGTCTGTATCAATTTACATACAATAATATTATAACTACGGTCTATACGTAAAGCAACAAAGTCCGTGCGTATGTACAACAGTGGGTACGACTGCAGCACGATTGGATGCAGCTTGAACTAACTCTTCTGTCCTTTCTGATAAAATTGACGTCGATAAATTTGACCGTCTTTCTGGCTAAATTCTCGTGCCGAACGGCGCGTAACAATTGGTTGCCCGGCTATTGTCTTTCGTTGCCACTAGCAACAAAAAAAGAACATTTTGGTCACTCGCTTGCATACCATGCATTCTGAAACGTGCTTGACACCCCTAGATGGTCATATTTTTGGCTACGCGTGACTGAAATGCGCATGTGCCAGAAATAACTCACGCGCGGCTCTAGATAAAGTAATACGTGTGTGAACCTCTGTCGAGCGTTGTCTAGACGAAAGCTACGAAACAATGAGCCTGCTTACAACAAGATACAAACACACTAGAAATGTATTTTAGTAGGAATGGCTACGCAAATCGGCAAAAAGCGAACAAGCAAGTGTGGATGATTCAATACTCTAGCAAATTGATGGTGATATGACTACTGTAACTTAACATAAACACAGTGTGAGTTAGTCATGGCACCCTCAATTTGGTGCAGTACTGAATAATCCACACTTGCTTGTTTGCTTTTTGCTGATTTGTGTGGCTATTCCTACTAAAATGCATTTATTTATACTGTCTTTGTATCTTGTCCATTCGCTCGTTGCAGGGTGCCTCAGAATGAATCCAAACTACAAAGAATGGGCATTTTATCATTAGCTGAGTGTGGTAGACATTGCTCCTAACACTTCCCAATAATGTATGGTGGTGCACTTGATACTCACAGTCACAGCCTGCTATGCCATTACATCTAATTGCACAATCCGTCAGATGTTATCATAGAAAAGTTCAACCTACATCTTTTGAGGGCATATACTTGCGTTTGGGAATTCCGGTTTTTCCAGCACCCCCACACTCAGTCCGTTGTGTGTGCGGTCATGAATTGGCATTTTTGGTGATCATGCTCTTGGCTGTGGTCCTCTTCGGATTAATTAAGCGACATGATGCCTTATGTGACGTCATCTTGCACTGGTTGCTCTTAGACAATCCCAATGTACGTCGAGAACAGCGCTGTTCCTCTCATTCTATGACAAGACCAGGTGACGTTTTCCATCCCGACTTTTCCCTAGGCAAGGCTGCTTATTTCGACATTTCCGTGAGGAATTCGTTTCCTCCCTCTCACCTTATCAATGCTACCACAAAAGCTGGTGCTGCTGCTGAGGCTGGGGAAGTGGGCAAAGATGAACGCCATCTTGTTAACATTTCAAGGTATGGCTGTTTGTTCTACTCTCTTGTGATGGAATCATACGGAGTATGGGCTGCACATAGTCTGGAGGTGTTGAGATCAATTCTAGAGAAGTCTCTTCTATCATCTGGCTTGTATCTGGGCCAAGCTTTCAGGCAATTTCATGAACAGTTATCTGTTCGTTTATGGCAGTATAACTCAAGACTGATGAGTGACTATCTACCTAATTATTATGACTTAGACTCTTGTGCTTTCGTCCTTAGGGCGGATATGTGTTATTTGTGTTATCTGTATTATATACAAATATATGGGTGTCAATATATATATATAAATATAAAGTGCACTTTCGTCAGTTGCATTCAGTGTTAAATTTAGCACAATTTGTAGCCGTTGAGCGCATTTCGTAGATAGCTATATCTATCTACGCCTACCGTGCGCCCAGCAGAAAGATTATAGTCGTGCTTCCTTCGTTGTCTTGCTGCAGCATCTGTAGACAAGTCTGTCAACTCCTCGCATGTCTCATCATAAACGTTATGGGGATCACTGAGAACAACAGAAGACGCGTCTGTTATCTAATGCCAAATACTGGAGCACGCGCAGTGACCCTTTCAAAATGGCGGAGAACGCACCGCACCGCTCACGCAAAATCGTGATTATATAAAATGAATCCAACTTCAGCGAAATTGTCAGCGTCAATAGCAAAGAATGCCGCCTCCGTCGAGGCCGTCTCTTTGAAGTTTGACGCTCAGCGAGCGTCAGCGCTATATTGGGAGTAGCTTCTCTGGATGGAGTAGAGCTGAGTTGAAAATTGATAGGAATTTATACTTTTAGAGTTTGGTATCGTACGTGTCAGAGCCTGATCTTTTCTAGCTTTTCTTGTCCATTTTTTTGTCAATTTTCTTTCTTTCTCTGCTTTTTGCTTCTAACAAATTTGAACATTGCTTTAATTAATTACTAGATGCTTGAAATTGAAGCGTATCGCTAGACACGTAAGGGTAACTCCACAGCCTAATCCGGTTGAGTTGTGGACCTCTACCGTATCTTCACTACCTAATCCGGTTGAGCTCGATCACCCAATTGCAAACTCCACAAACTAATCCAAGGAGAAGGTAGTTGAGGAGATAGGCGTGACCAATTAGTACATGCGAGCGGAAATGAAGCGGAGAAGTCAGTAACAACAGATCTGTGTCGTCAAACTACAAAAAAAACACAGAAGCTTCAAATGCAGCCATAGAAATGCAAAAGGACAAGATTGATCCATTTCGCACTGCTAACACAATACGCATGCTCACGTCTACTTGCACGTTTCTTTAGTTCTGAGTCCACACAGTGTCACTATACCGATTTTACTGGAATACTTTCGGTTAATCCAGTAGAGCTCAACGGGATTAGCCTAGGCAGATTAAAGAAATGCGTACAGTACACGCAGTTTGTGGGATTGCGCATGCACTCAGCTACACGGAGATGCTATATAGATCGCCAATTATAACACGTAAAACTGAGTATTGTAAATGAGATCACGTGATCGTGACAAGCTGTTCAATCTCAAGTATTTTCAAATACTATAGTATCTAGACCGTACGTGCTATACCCATAATTCCAGAAAGTACATGTGTATACTGCTAGATCATGAGGGTATATCAATAATTGCCGCAGCACGTATGGCGTTCTCGTTTCACTGAGATAGCTGCGGTATCTTTAACTTCTTTTATTACAACTTCGACGAAAACTTTCTTGCTGTCATTTGGATTTTGTGTCTTTAGCTGTACTTGACCAGATTGTGACAAAATGACATTTGTTCTCATTTGTGGCAAGTGAGAGCAGCATGATGGCGTAGTCAAGGGTATTTTCGCTATTAAAGTACCATTTAGATGTATACAAACCTGTTCGAACTTGACATGAAATTTTAGTGCCACAATGCATCCTGCTGGAATCAACACAGTGCCTTGCAAAGGAAACGGGCTGAGGGTGGCCCCGGTTAGCTGCACTCCACATTCTAAACCATATTTGTGATGTGTGGGACTTGGTCCAATGAATAGCTTTGGCTGTCGTGAATCTTGATGAGGACAAGAAATTGAAAGTCCAACTGTAACGTTGCGATTGATTGTTGACTTGGTGGTAAGCTGAACGCGTACACAACTTGGAATTGACAGTGGTTTGCTTGTACATAATCTTCCTGAACTTTTTATAACAGCAGGGTTCGAGTATGCAGCCTGTCCTGGGGTAAAGAGTTTTGGTTGGTACGGATTCCACATGATAGAAGTTGGAAGACGGTCAGATGGCATACGCAAGTCGGCAAAATTGGATGAGTCGATTTCATGCGGATTGTATACCGTGGGTTGCTGCAACAACATCAAAGCCTCAAGAATAGCATTGGACTCGACAAAGCTGCTGCTCTTCACACAACCCAACAAATCACTGACGTTTATCATTGGTAAGCGCAGAAGTTTTGCTATCTCTTTACCGTCCTCGTGTCTTGAGTCATCATACTCAATCCATTGCTCGATTCCTTCAAACAGCTGGATTTCATCGAGATTCAGGTCGTCACTAGCGGCTATCTTTTCTACTTCTTCTGCCGTCATGTGCATTGAAAAACTCTCTGTGCAAAGAATTTCAGCAGCGTGATCTTCGATCCATTGAAAACAATTCTTATAGAGCTGTTCATCGGCTGACAGCTTCTTGGAAAACATAAGATATTCACATGCATCTTCAGCTACCAGATTTTCATGCAACCATGTGCAACAACGTTGTTTGAGATCTAGAACATGGAGATGATCACAAAGCTCTATGAGTTGACATATCAAGGATTTGTCGACTGGAACGTTTCCTGTGTAGAAAAACTCAACAAGTGCTCTGAATGCTGTTTCATCAACTTTTGGCAACCCGATTGTATTCTCTTGAGCTTCCTTCATTGGACTAGTCAACATTTTCTCTAGGACATCACTTTGTGCGCTCAACACTAGCTTGTGGGCTTTGAATTTCGTCTTGTTAGCACCAACAAGTATAGTGATATCAACCATTTTTTGGTTGTCGTAAAACGACTTCAACGATTGCATAATTGGAGAGGGATGAGAAACTCTCTCAAACTTGTCGAACTCACTTGAGTCATCTGCAAGCAAATGCAAATACACTGTAGATCACATGACTGTTGTTTTGCATGCCGCATTGCCTGCTCGATTGCAGGCCTACATTTACAGTTATATTTACAGTTCCTTAGCACATTAATATAATTTATCGGATTCTCAAATGTCCAAAAGATAAAGAGATGCGTTACCGTCAGTCAGGCTCTGCACGTGTAGCACGGGCACGGGTAAGGTCGCAAGAGTTGGTACTCTGAAAGACTCTTCACTCATGGTAAGAGCATCTACGCGAGAAACCTGAGTCAAATGTAGAAGTAGCAATCAAAGTAAAAGAGGCGTGGTGAAACGACCCGTATTTCTGGTCACGAGACTTTAATTAAAAACCATCTATAGATGTCGTGTGAATAGCTATAAACTATAGAGCGCGTTCAGGTCAGTACGTGAAATTTCTGAAGAGTGCCGAAACGTTTGCAAGACTACTGTAACTTGAACTTTAAGACAAGGTGCACAATGGCACGTGTATCTATCTATCTATCTATCTATCTATCTATCTATCTATCTATCTATCTATCTATCTATCTATCTATCTATCTATCTATCTATGAGCTTCTTTTACTGTCATATATCCGCTACAGAATACAACAATAAGCGTCTTATAATGCAGGCGGAGTCTTTCCAGGATTGGCATCTCCTGTAACACCGATGATCCCGCTAAGACTAAAAGAAAACTAAAATGGGAAGAAATTACATTTCAAGCAACAAAGATAACAGTTAAACAAGACGAACACTGGAACTACTAGCTTTTTCTGTTAATCCAGCAGCGATAGGAACTTCTGATGACTGCCTGAATGATGTTGTCAAAAAGGATGTCCATGTCTCGTTTGAACGGCTTGCACACTCTGGCTAGTGATCGTTTCGTTTCTATCGATCTATCTATACATACATACCATCTTATTCATGTCTAGCAATTAAATTAAATTAATTAATTAATGGTAGAAGACGGCCTCAAAAGATTGAGAATATTTATCATGCTCGGTCATGCCGATGTGAATCTTTTGAGCAAGTAGAATCTTTTCGATGTATACTAGACCCTGTAGTAGCTATCTAGAGAGGCTGTCAAGATGTTTCAGTAAATATCTGCTAATGCTAGTTCTTGTTCGTATATTGTGCTGGTTTCGACGGACGCGTACAAACGTGAGTACAAATTTTCTAGTCTCATAAAAGTACGTTAGTCGGATCTTTCTATATACCTAGAAAAATGTGATAATTGACAATCTACTATATTAATATTTGCTGCGTAACCTGCATACCGTATTTACACCAGGAAGACATGTCCTGACAACACAAGAATCGTAGAATCAATCAATTAGATTCACATTCACACCGGCTACAGTGGCATCCAGGTTGAGGGGGCAATCAATGCGGAAAGTGTAGCCTCGTGTACCCGCAACGTCTGCGCGCAAGTTGGAGCTCCTCGTTTTCACAGTGACCTATTTTATGACCATAGGCTGCTGATTGGGGTGGTTCCTACGCCTATGTTAGTATCTTCCTTTTTCACTGATATGTTTGCCGGAGCGCTAGCTTGATGTTGTGTTTTGTGACCTCACAAACTTAACTTAATTATGTAAGCACATTCTTCCCGTCATTTGCATGGGATCAGGACATTGGAGCCAGCTGATTTTAATGCCCTATGCATCCTGCTTGAATTGAAACAGATCTGGACTGAGAAAATGCATGTAATTGATGGCTATTAAATTAATAATAATTACAGTACAATACCTATGTAAAAAGCAAACATTTACATCCACGTGATCATTTAGATTGTCTTCTTTTTTACTGAAATGTTTATGTTCCTTTGTTGTGAAACACACACTTGCCGTTAGTCAAGCCAAGGCACTCTAATTTGTTGGAGAGTCATTTGATATTAATGATTATTTTTAGAAGTCATCTGCCATGAAAAAGTTGTGGCACAGTAAGTACTGTAGTACTGCATGCATGTGTCTGAGCTCTTAATTGTGATTACGCCACTTTTGGTTATCTAATACATGTATATAGAAACTTTCAATGGTTTACATACATGCATGCATTGGTAATCAGTAGGTGTTCAATTGCAGACATAAGTTTACCTCGTGACTACACTATTCTAGAAAACACATGGTCAACATGTTGGGTCCAGTTATGTTATTCTATAGATCATCATCCGTATCATCGTCTCTGCAGGTAGCATTGTCTTTTTTCACTGAAACAGTTGCGGTATCCTTAATTTCTTCTATTGCAACCTCAATGAAAACTGCCTTGTTGTCACCATAATTGTCTAGGATATTATCATACTGCTGTCTTTGCAAAGCAGAGAACTGCAATGACTGACAAGATTTTCCTAACAGTGGCAAGTAAGAGCAGCATGATCCTATGATCAAGGGTATTTGCATTATTACAGCGCCATCTAGGTATATGTACACCTCTTTCAACGTGATGTGAAATTTCAATGCTACAATGCAGCCTACAGGGATCGAGACAGAGTTGAACGTACGAAACATACTGAGAGTTGCGTCATTTAGCTGCACTCCACACCGTAGTGAACTATCACTAGGGGCAACAGACTGTCTTTCTTGTAGCGTAAATCCAAACAACGAGGTTTGATTCTGCCAACGTAAATTCTGCCGAGGTAAAATGTAAAGTCCAACTGTAAGTTTACGATTGACTGTTGATTTGGTGGTGAGCTGAACATGTACACAACTTGGAATCGGCAGTGGCTTAGAAGTAAGCAGTGCTTCTGATCTTCCTAAAACAGCACGGTTGGAATGTGTAGAGATGGTACGAGCAGGTGAGACATCTTTAGAGGATGTTGGTCGTTTCGATTGCCACGTAAATGAAGGTATGGATCTTGCAAGACGTGCAGACGGCACTCGTAACTTAGCATAAGGTGAGTTGATTTCATACGGATTGCAATCCAAGGGTTGCTGCAAGGATGTAAGAGCTTTAAGAATAGCGTCGGGTGCGAAAAAACCACTACTTTGCACACAACCCAGCAAATCTTTTGTGTTCATCATTGGCAAGCGCAGATATTTTGTAAGGTGTACACCATCTTCGTGTCTTGAATCATCATACTTAATCCATCGCTTGATTCCCTTAAACAGCTGGATTTCATCAAGATTCAGGTGGTCACTAGCAGCAATTTTTTCTACTTCTTTTGCCGTCATGTGCTTTGCAAAACCATCCGTGCAAACAACTAAAGCGGCGTGATCTTCAATCCAATGGAAACAATTCTTATAGAGCTGCTCGTCAGCTGAAGGCTTGGAGGAAAACATAAGATATTCACATGCATCTTCTACTACCAGATTTTCATGCAGCCATTTGCAACAACGTTGTTTGAGATTTATAACTTGAAGATAATCACAAAGCTCTATGAGTTCACATATAAAGGATTTGTTGACTGGAACGTTTTCTGTGTAGAAAAACTCAAGAAGTGCTCCGAATGCTGTTTCATCAACTTCAGGAAACTCGATTGTATTCTCTTGAGCTTCCTTCATTGAACTCGTCAACATTTTTTTTAGGACGTCACTGTGTGCACACAGTACCACTTTGTGAGCTTTGAATTCTGTCTTGCTACCGCCAATAAGTAAAGTGATATCAACCATTTCCTGGTTGCGGTAGAAAGACTTCAATGATTTCATGACTCTAGAGGGGAAAGAAAGTCTCGCACACTTGTTATAATTATATGGATCATCTGAGTCACCTGAAACAACCGAAAATCCTAGATACCATTGTAATGTTGGTAAACACAAATCGTTAGGATATCACGGTACTAGAAAGGGGCGGCGGAGCGACTCGCAAGTTGAGGGCGAGGCATGAAAAGACATCGGCTACGAGGTCGCTTACAAAAATAGACGTTGTGCTCAAAGTTGGCGTCCCCGAGCCCCTTCATCCTCTTAGCTCCGCCGCTCCTGTTAGTCTACATGTGTACAGAGCATCAACTTACCAGACTCTGAACTAGAAGAGTCCTTGTCGTTACTCAAAGATAGCGTTGAAGCCGCGCTTTGCATGGCAAGAGGACATCTAGCCAACTCCACCCCTTTTGATATCAGTCGATGGGTATGAGGGTTGGATTAGCCTCGGTTTCAGACGTTTTCCCGTACGTACTACTGCACGTGACAGGTGTATGGGGTCAAAAGTAGGAGGAGCGAGCGGGAAAGCGTCTGGGAGCACTTCTACTAAAGTAGGAAAATTAATAGCTGGCAGCGTGGGAAAAATCTTGAATCTCGCTAACTATACAGTGCAAACAGATAATTCTAACATCATTAGGAAGTTAGTGATGACGGGAAGACAAATATATAGAGCTTGTTTCTGATCAGTATTGTACAAGTAAAGAATTGGCTACTTCCTGTATAGCACGCGATGTGATTACGCCCTCATGACCAATTAGAACGACCACCTGTGACTTCACACGCGCCGCCAGGTCAATTGTGCCATTCTAATCACTACAGGGGTCACCTGTTCCAGAAACAAAGGCTTCTTTGCTTTCCGAAGTCTCTTCTTCTTCACGCCTTACTTCAATGAGAACACGGTTGACCGCTTCTTTAACTATCCCGTCGGTCTCTCGATAGTGCTTTTCTACTTTTTGAATGACGTGCTTGACACAGTTGGCCTATTTCTTAGCTGTAACCTGCGTAATGCCTTCTCTCGCAAGCTGCTCAATCTCCCGCCATGGTGAAATCCTTGTTAGGAGATGCCGCATAGCCCTTGACGTGTGCCCAGACCAGCTCGATCGGGTTCAACTCGCAGTGACCGACAGGTAATCTCAGAACGTCATGACTGTGCTGCTTAGCGAAGACGTCAGTCAGGTACTGCGAAGCCGGGTTTCTTGCTTTTATTAGCATGAGCATCTCTGCTTTTAACAGTTTCTTGTCGTATGGGATTTCATACGAGTCCAGATACTGGATCATGTCCTTTTTGTGCTGCTTTTTGTCAGGATTTTCTCAACAACGCTATTATGATACTTGGCATTGTCAAGAACAATAACAGAAGTTGCTGGAAGGTTTGGAATCAACGTCTCTCTTAACTACTCCATAAAGTGGGCCGTGTTCATTTCCTGATGGTAGTCACCGGTGCCTTTCTTTTCTCTAAAAACGAGGTCAGCATTAGAAATCCAACCCTCTTTCCACCCCGCATGGAGAATAATGAATCTTTCACCCTTTCCTGATGGGACTCTCAAACCTCTTTTGCCGTCGTAGTCAGTCCAGCATCGTTCCAAGGTATGGTGCGCGTTGAGCCATGTCTCGTCTAGATACACTATTGGTCTTCTCTCATCTCTGTACTTCTTTATTTGTCTGAGATAGTGATGACGAGCAGCAATAATTCTGTGTTGTTCGTACAACGCTGTTTTCTTGTTGCGTGTTGTATATTTGAAGCCCATTTTCTTGACTGTTTTGAGAAGTGTTTGTTTGCTGTATGAGTAATCTATGTCTTGTTGTAGAGCTAAAATCAGTTTATCCATCGTTGGAAGTTCTCTGTCTGTGTAGAACCGGTGAATTCTACGACGAATGACTCCTTCTTGAAAGTTGTCAGTCTCCTGTTGAGCAGGACCTGAACCAGACTTCTTGCCTTTCTTTGCGGGACTATGCACATCTCCTTCAACGTTTACTTGGCGATGAACTCTGAATACAGTGCGTTCAGATACCTGCATCGCCATTGCCGTTCTTTTTGTTGCACTTTCCAGCATGATTGGCCCATCACGCTTCTCTTGCTCAAAGAAGGCATGGACGTTACAGATCATCCGTTTGTGAGAACTTCTATAGGCATCGATCCTTTTTCTAGAGCTCCTTCCTTTTAATTGTATCTGAGCTATCTGTAGGAATAGCTACGGTTTTTGCAATAACAGTTGAAGACATTATAGCAAATGGGCAAGAAAACACCAAAATTGAGATACTGAATAGATTGAGTGTACTATATAGCTAAATGTACGCGTACATGGAATTTATGGATGTTACATATGACATAGAGAATGAATGATTCATTACTGCATTTTGTACCATTATGACATCAGGAATATGTTTACAGATGAACTCGCTTCCGTTTTGATGTGTAATGTAATCTGTATACCTTCCGTGATGCCCCTCCTAGGCTCCTATATCTACATAAACGTTTGCCGCAATTCTCACACTGCCAACTATTGCTTTTCCAAAAAAAGACGAAGTTGCATTCCACCCACGTGAAGACACACATTTCCTTTTACGAAACGTTAGAGGAATCCATTTAAAGCATTTCTTCACTGGTTCCCCCTTCGCGAATGTTGTCCGTTCGGTTGCATTTGCTAAATTTTGGTTCTGACAGCGAGTACGCTCTGTACTCCGAGGGCACACTCTGTTTTCTAGCATTTATAAGCATAACATTAACTTGAAGAAGACATATATAAGTATTTAGACAGCAGCTATTCAAAACATAACGAGAGACTGGACAAATACGAACAGATTGCGCTCGAGTCTCTGCTCTAACGTGCGTTAGCGGCAATGCTGTTTCTCTTGCCGTCGTCAGCAAAGACTTCTAGTGCGTTTACACTGAGTGCCAAGTAGCCTTATATCTTCGTTTGCGAAGTCTTGTTTAAACTCAGCTGTATTCACACCTACGTTCATAGCTAGTCAAGCGACTCTGTTAGTTATCTAGATGTACATGTACCATATTTTCGCCTTTATCTTCCAGTGTCCTTGAGTCAAGGCTGCTCTAGTGTGAACGCACCTTCGTTTCGCTTCTAACCTTTGTACACGGTATATTTGTACATACTCTAGTAGCATATCCTCACCGGATCTAGATAGAACAAACACGGATGTTTCTTGTTTCTACGAACGGACTATCACGTAAAAGGATGTCTACAAGGAGGCGGACATTGGAAGAATAACAAGGATCTAGACTGATGTAACGCTACTAGGAATAAGGATCTAGGCGATGTAATGCTGCTATATTTACACCAGGTGATACCGCAACGAATAGCTAATGTGGCGTAGGCTGTATGCACTTTATTCTCGTTGCGTTATGTTCTGACTGTTTAAAGCTCGATCGATAGTCCGCAGAGTGATCTTTATTATTGTATAATGTCGACGGTTAGAGAATTAGCTAATGACGAAATGATTGAATACCATGCCGCATAGGTGTTTCACTCAGACTGGAGCCAGTGTCTTTGCCATTGCACAGACAACACTGGAAACTTGTCATCTTTACCGATGTTAGTTGGAAGACCTTCCAAAAAAGTAGCGGAGACACGACAAGATGACGTCTGGCGCCTTCTTAGCAGACACTGGGAGTCTGGTCCCAAGGATACTACCATCGTGAGTGCTATAAGAAGTACACCTGACCTAGAAAAGTCAAGAAAGTAAATAAGGTAACACTCTCACTAAACTTGTATTTTGTTCACATCATGCAATGATTCACTCTACCTAATTCATAATACTAGTGTCAATTAAACGAGTCCACAGAATCTTCCAAGTTAGATCCTGGTCGTGATGTAGGATCAGAGACAGTAGAGTCTGCAACATTGAATAGAGTGACAAGAGCAACTGCTTCCTCGAGGAATCTGGTCACTGATTTTGCAATGTGTGTCATATGCCAGAAGCAAAAGAAAATGTCAACTAATCGCCGAAAGATGGAACCTCTGACCAAATGCGAGCAGATTAAAACCGGAAGCTCTTTTTCGTGCCATCGATTTGAGACAAGACGAACGGTTGATCCATTGCTTTGCAGACGACTTTGATGCTGTTCATCAGATGTGGTGTATCACCGATCGTGTTATAGGCAATACACCAATCCAAGAGCTCTGAAGTACCTCGAAGACTCTCCCGTGGAATGTAATGAAATCTACACGAAGGCTTTTAACACACTGTGTGCCAATATAGAACCTCTACTGTTTTCGAGTAAATTTGTCCGCACAATGGTAGACATTTGCTCCGACTACAACACATTGTTAGGGAACAGTGGCATAGAAAATGCTAATTACCGTACCGAGAAACTGAAGCATCGTTTGCGTCATCGTTTCAATGATGTCATACAATTCTACAGGCCGGATGGATTTGTCATGCCAGATGTTGTGTACGGTCCCAATACTCCTATTTCCGAGGTAATCAATTTTGTACATCTAATAGACGACAATAGTGGGGTGCCTCTCAGTCGGAATTCTGTGGAAGACTTTGACAGTGCTACATGCAGCTCACCACTTCCATCTGGTCCACAACACGTGTCGACATCAACTTGTCAACGAGAGCTGTTTCACACAGCAATGCTTATTCGCGAGAGCATTTTCGATATTCGCAATAATTTGCCTTGGCCACCACGAGTGACGGATTTGCTTGAACGTGGTATGGAATTACCTGTGCATCTTTACAATTTTCTTTGTTGGGTCATAGATGGAGAGGATGGCGATTTTGACTTTAGCTCATCTGACACCGTCAACGTTTCCGAAAGAGTCGCTCGTCAAGTCTCTTCTATAGGACAAGACATTGTGTATTGCATCAGTAAAGGCTCAGTAAAACCACCTAGGCACTTGGCCTTGCCAATGGCGGTTCGACATTTGACTGGGAGTGCACAAGTGATAGGGTTACTGGACAGGTTTGGAAAAGCGTGGCATACAGTCAGGTCCTAGAACTTGACACTGCCTTAGCAGTAGCTAACGTGTCTGAGGAAGAAAGCTGCGACAGTTTTATTCCTCAAAATATCGACTTATCTCGTCCTGCTATATTCTGTTATGACAACAATGACTTGCAGGAAGAAACTTTGACTGGGTCGGAAACCACCCATTGTACCAATGGTATTATTGTTCAGCGTTCGCTTCCTGATTCGGAAGTCCTAATGTGTAGGCAGAGCAAGTCTGCAGAGCAGTCTATACATAGTTGCAAACGACAACGGTCTTTTCACGTATATTCTGGTGATGCCTTCACTTACAGCGGTGGACGACGTCGTGGACCCGCGGTTACCAGCATTGAAATACCAGATCAGATTTTTGGCGTACGCAGGACTCCAAGGAGTGTGGAGGAGTTGGCATTTGTCGTGGCTCGTCTATCATCCACGTGTAGTCAAATTATTGGTCGTGATTCAGACAGCCCTCAAACTGTTCCTGGCTGGTCAGGGTTTAATGTGATTCTTCACGAGCACGACATTCCTTCTCGTTCAATTATTGGGTACTTACCGGTTATCAATGCGTCGCCAACTGAACTTGCAACTGTTTGTAAACTTTTGAAACAGTGCATCGCCAAAGCTGATCGAATTCATCAAGAGTGTGCGATTGTTACACTAGACCAAGCTATTTATACAAAGGCTAAGGAAATAGTCTGGAAAAATCCGGATGATTACAAGAGAATTGCACTAAGGATGGGGCAATCCACATTTGTACTACGCATTTAGCTGTCATAGGTAAAAGGTACGATGACCCCGGTCTTAGAGATATCGTCACTGAATCTGGGTTGGTTGGTTCAAGTGCCGTAAATGGTAAAAATTGATAACACGGCTTTTCCGTAGATTATCCTACTATTAAGAATTGTTTAATCTGTGTGTAGGTGTACTATCGGGAAAGCACTACAATCGTGCTAGGCCCGTCCACAAAGTCTTATACGAAGCATTTCAACGCTTAAGCTGGCAAGCGTTTGAAGACTCTACTAGCCTACCCGATCGACAGGCCCTTTTAGAGCTGCTTCCGTCACTGCAACAGTTACGACCGAGTCCCTCGAAGACCAATTATGCAGAAATGATGTCTTCAAAACAGTTTCAATGTATACAATCTGCGTACATGAAGTTCACCGATTCTGATCACGGACAGACGGCAGCGTTTTGGATGTCGTACTGCTATATGATTGAACTACTGCTGCAGTTTGTTCGTTCCACTAGGATTGGATACTGGTCTCTCCACTTGCAATGCCTTCACGACATGATACCATGGATGTTTGCATACGACAGAACAAACTACTGTCGGTATCTCACGGTATCTGGCACGACATGGTCTCTCTTGCAGAAACTCATCCGGATGCGCACGCTCTGTTAGAAGCAGGAGAGTTTGCTGTCCAAAGATCTCATAACGTCTTCGCACAAGTACCTGTTGACATGACCATTGAACAATCTCTAAATGGCGATACTAAAACCAAAGGAGGAGTTATTGGTAGTAGTCTGAGATGCGGAGCCGTTCAGAGATGGATCGCCACAGCACATGACCGTGCAGCCATAACTGCGGCTTGCCACAGTTTGGCTGGCATTTCAAAAGAGTCTGATAGAAGCAAACGACACAAAGATTTGACGCGAATAAAGCGAGACGAAGATGATGTTCAGAGTGTAATTGGTACGCTTGAATGTTGGTCTAACCCATTTGAGGCGTCAAGCTGCGTTGTGAACATTTCATCTGGAATAATGGCTCCACCTGACGTCGCGAACGACCTCTTGCAAGCGTACCAAATAGGAAGCACACACGCCGAGAAGTTTGTTCATGAACGCTTGTGTGGTGGCAGTGTTGGATTTTTTGACAAGCTGCAAAAGTTGAAGCTGAAAACTTTCTCATCGATGGCCAAGACAGTCACAGTCAGAGCTAATTCTCGTGATGGAGCAATAAAGGCTGACAAAAGCTTCTTTTCACGAATGTTGGCAATTTCGACGAGTAGGAATCTTGACTTGCGGATGGTCCTTTCGTTTTCCTTAAGTCCACTGCCATTGAGTTTGGCTTCACCGCAAGGTAATTTGAATAAAACAACCAAGTCTTCTTTACTGCCTCTCTTGGAAAGCTATGGCTCCCCGGTAGAAAACATTGGCAGAGCAGCACTGCTAGTCGACGCAATGGCTACCATTCAATCACTTACTAGACCTACAGGCACTTTTCGAGATCTTGCTTTTCAAATTCTTTGCTCAGTATTAGACACTCGTGACCACGATCAGCTTTCTCGTGTTGACTTTGTCATAGATCGCTATCCATCTGTATCCATCAAAGACGCAGAGCGCAGCAAGCGTGCCTCTACCGGCGTTATTGTTCCCCATATTATTAATGCGTCTCAGCGATGTCCAAAGCAGTGGAAGAAGTACCTAAGCTCTGGAAACAACAAGAGTGCTCTGTTGGACTTTTTAATAAACGAGTGGACTTCTTCTTGCTACAGTAGGATGCTCAAAAACATCAATTTTTACGTTTGTTCCGAACCGGTTGTGTCCGCTTGACATCTACCGACGGTGAACAGGTATCGCCGTCAGAGGTTCTTGAGATAACGTGCTCTCATGAGGAAGCAGACACAAGACTCTTCCTACACGCTGCGCACGCTGCACAATCTAGAGAATCAACTACCATCATCAAATCTCCAGACACTGACGTTGCTGTCATTGGCATATATGCAGCCTCTTTGGATGGTTTTCGTCATGTTCAGTTACTGTGACTAACGGGTACCAAGGACCGGCGGCGTTTCGTGCATTTGTCGAGGCTAGCCCACGCGCTTGGAACAGAAATATGCAACTCTCTTCCAGGATATCATGCATTTACTGGTTGCGATACTACGAGTGCATTCTATGGTAAAGGCAAAAAGCGGTCTTTTGAAATTCTAATAAAAGATCGTACAATTCAGGCAGGCATGGCAGGACTAGGAGTAGCGCCTGAATGCTCGTTAGACACTCAAAAAAGTTGCGAATTGTTTGTTTGTCGATTGTATGGACAACAGAACTGTACATCTATTAATGAAGCAAGGTACAAAATCTTTTGTGCTAAGGCTCCTGCATGCCAGAATCTCCCCCAACAGGCGATGCCCTGTCACTGCACGTCAAACGGACCAACTACCAAGCCTACATTTGGAAACTTGCTCTCCAAGCCTTTCCTGCCGTCGGAAGTTGTAATGGACACGTTTGGATTGTGTATGGACAGGAAAAATAGAAATCAAGTGGATGAGCCAGCCCCCAGCACCAGATGCAATTCTAGAAGTACTTAACTGCAGCTGCAAAACTGGTTGCAACAGCAATCGCTGCGGTTGTTTTAAAAATGAACTGAAGTGTACAGAAATCTGTCGATGCGAGAATTGCAGTAACTGTGACTGGGGAGAGGACGACACCAATGCTGTAGATATTCATAATGCTCCTGTTGATGATGATGACGACGGCGACGACGACAACGATGATGATAGTGATTGTGATGATACTGCTGAGAATTAAGTTAAGATAGCAGCGTATCGTCAGACGGGGGACTGACAGCGTAAGTATCACAGCGACATATAGCTGCCGATTTTGAGACTTTATGTAAGAAATGTGGTATTACTAAATTAGAAATGCAATATTGGGTTGACTTTGGTGTAGAAAATAATTTACTTAGTTCGCAAACGTCTTTTGAATGCTACTACGTATGGTGCAACCTCGGACAACGGACCGTCGGCGCTGCTTAAATTAAAATATTTAATTACAGCTAAACGGACACTTTTCGCAACGGGGGACAAGTGCAGAAATGCTGTACTTGGACATGTCTATCATTTGGTGATAAGAAACTTGTGTCTTCACGAGGGTGGAATGGGACTTGTTTTCTGAAGCCTTTTCTTGACCTTGGCCCATGGACTATTGAACCAGATTGGAAGACGAAAAATGGCTGGAGTATTGAATGTACAACTTCAATTAGTACTCAAAGCGTGACACCAACATCTGACAATCAGGATATTGACACTGATTTTGATGACAGCACAACCACATGATCAGTTCATAGCCAGTAGCAATGAAAATGTCATAAGTGATCTCACAACAGTCATGTTAGGAATATACTGTCAACAGGAGATACAACATTTGCTGCTGCAGTGTCAAAGTTTTGCAAGCAATACAAGACAATGACAGGAATTTCCATAAACAAGCATGCAAGTTACAGCAAGCCACAAGTCATATCTGCTTTCTTTAATTTTAGAAAAGGAAAAATGATTTCCAAAAGCACTCGAAAGCACATTCAAGTTCAGCCTACAGCTATAAGTCGACGAGCAAAAGGCAACAAGCAAAGAGGAGTTCGTCCTACACAATCAGGAAGACCATTGTTGTCTCAAACTGTTCATAATCTAAATAAAAAAGAGATAAAAGATCAGTATTTAAAGATCAGTATGTTATGCCAAAACGAAAGATTCGAGCCAAACGAATTCACTGGCTTCAGAAAAGTGTAGATGATCGCCATCAGAATGCCGGCTAATGAACCATTTTACTACATTTAAATGTTGCAATCATTCCTACTAGTTGTTGTGCAAAGTGAAGGATAGTTAATTATCTCACTTCCTCGTCTGTCTTTTTTGGTCTCTTATTTAATTAAGTTATGTTTCACAGATTCTAGGTACACTGTAGCAATAATAATTGTTGTGTTTACCTAGTCACTTTTTCCGTACTAAAATATAGCTGCTGGTACTCTACTATTTTGCACACAGTTAGTACCTTATCCAAATCAGCCAACCAATTGCTCAAGTAAGCCAACTGATGATCCAACTTAGTCATTCCATTGTTGTAAATTATTAGTCAAAGGCAGGCAGGTATTTCATACAATTGAATGACTGAGTCAGTGCAATTATAGTTGAGCAATTTGGATGATTGTATACAAAATAATTGGGGCAAGCCTTGGTGAGACTCTTTCTATGTTTGCTGTGTTGAGATTTGTGTATGTTGTTGGGCCGACCGGCCAGAAATGACATCTATTTTGAGCCAATCACAGACATGATGGTTTGTCATGTCACAATGCATGTAAAGGTGTAATAACTGTATGTCTCTCTAGGTTGCTGCATGCCATTTCCACGGACCTAACAATAATGAGAGAATGTTGAAACAGGCTTGTAGAGATGGCTTGACAACTGCAGCCCAAAATTCAACTAAATCACGTGAGATGTGAGAACACGTCGCTTTCACAAAGATCTAGAAATTTACACCGGCACTTCATAGAGGTGCATGTTGTCCAAACGAGCATCGACGTCTGGTTTGAACAAATCTGGTTTGAAGAGTTGTACAAAATCAGTTTGTGTTTATATACTGTAGCTATTCTCACTGAGGCTTGCCCCAACAATGTTTCCATTCTAACTATACAACTTTAGTATACAACGACTACAAATCAAGTAGTGAGTTAAAAATAAATAAACAAAATTTACTAACACACACACACACACACACACACACACACACACACACACACACACACACACACACACACACACACACACACATGGCGTGTAATCAGTGTCAAAATTACGCCGGTAGTATCTTTTGCTTACTGAGGTTCGGTAGAAGACTCAATGAGGTCGGTCGTAAAATCAATGAGGTCGACTGTAAAGTCAATGAGGTCGGTCATACATTCAATGAGGTCGGTCTTACATTTAATGAGGTCGGACGTACTTAAATGTCTTCATGTCCGGAGTTGGATTCAAACAAATAACTTTTTAAAACAATACTAACTATTTAACTTTCTCAAAAATTGTCACAATGAGTAGATGTTTACTGTGCAGTATTACTACGTACTATATACATGCACACTTGCAACATGGTTGTGAGAATCAGAGATAGATGCCATTTATGCATGTTGTCTGTCTCGTGTTAGAAAAAGTTAGGATCGATTGCTTTCAGATTTTACATATGGTTTAGGCAAACCATATAGCTTATGATGCATTAAGAAGTATTTTATGAACATACCAAAAAAGGATATTCAAAAGCACTACATATATATATATATATAAACAGGTAAAATAGGAAGCATCAGCTAACTTAACAGTCATCGTTGAATCAATTTAATTTAAAGCAACAATTAAATAAATGCAGTAGTTTGCACACCCAATTGATTGTCAGAAAATGATTTTATATACCTGAATATCTATCACATTATTTAGAGCTAAAACTACATAATATCAAGCCAGTGATAGTGGTAGAAAGACTTACCTTTTAGCGTCACAAGCTTATTAATTACAGCTGTTGTAGAAAGTTGGATAAATATACTTACTCTATTGGAACATATATGGTAGTTGCCTAATTCTCAGCGTTCTAGGGTAGATAATTGATGCTATCCTCTTCTAACACCAGACAGACAACATGGATATATAGCCATATCTCTTTGATTCCCACAACCATGTCGCAAGTGTGCATATTTAGTAGTAATACTGCACATGTAAACGTCTACTCATTGTGACAATCTTTGAAAAGGTTAAATAGTTAGTTAATATTGCTTAATTAAAAATGTTATTTGGATCCAACTCCACACATAAAGACATATTGGTACGACTGACCTCGTTGAATATATGACCAACGATGAGTGTAAGACCAACCTCATTGAATGTATGACTGGCCTCATTGACTTTACGACCACCCTCATTGAGTCTACGACCAACCTTAGTAAGCAAAAGGTACCGGCGTAATTTTGACACTGATTACACGCCATACACACACACACACACACACACACACACACACACACACACACACACACACACACGCACAAATGGACAAATGTTAAGCCTTCCACGTCTTTCGACATCGACCTTGAGGTCAGTTGTGGATGTAGCTCTCCCTGCCTCTAGAGACAGGGCCTCCATGCGCTACGTGGAGTCATGGGGCCAGCGCTACAATCCACCTGTAGCTTGGTCAGAGTCATCCAGGGGCACTGACAATGGCACAGTTCTGGGACTGGACGTCAAGGCCACACGTACCCGTCTGCTGCATGATGTTGCTGCCAAGCCAGCAGTCTTGTCTACCCCAGTCAATGACCAGGTACTCATTTATACTCATGAGTCGAGAAGCAAGTGTGGGTGAGTTTCTTGCTCAAGGAAACTGTGACAGTGTTGCCTCCACCAGGATCGAACCTTCAACCCTCATCATGGAATACAAGATCCCGGACACAACACACACACACACACACACACACACACACACACACACACACACACACACACACACACACACACACACACACACACACACACACACACACACACACACACACACACACACACACACACACACACACACACACACACACACACATACACACTAACCCTGACTGCAAAATTTAGAAAATTAGTACAGAAAACACTTACCTAGTCCTCTCGCTAACGTTGCGCTTCTGTCAGATAGCTCATCATCATTCAGACACTGTTCTGGCTTGTGACTTTTCCTAATTCTGACAGTAAACTTCAAACAGCCCAGTTAACAGAAAGTTAAGAGAATTTCGGAATTAGTTGTCACGGCGGCAATCGAAATCGCGTGATCACGTGAGTAGTTGCGGTAGATATCTATAGATACGCATGCGCATACGTGGAGATCCGAGAAAGTGCATACTGGAACCGCTAATGCCACAACTGAGCCCAAAAATAAAATTTGCGGTGCTCGGGCACGTCTAGGCTGTATGGCAGATCCGCGCCTGCATGTACTTGTTGCAGCAGCAGCAGCCGCCACCTTGCACGTTCCAGATGTAGAGTTAATTAAGCAGATTTAAACTCCAAGACTCTTTGACACGTATTAAACGTGCAGTGTTGACCAGTATATTACATTTATACCATGCATATATTTGCCAATGTTTTCCAATAGACCTGCTCAATTAATAAATAAATTCATTAGAATATAGAGCATGTTGGACTGACTGCACGGAGCACTGAAAAATCGGCCCATAGACACCATGCAGGTATACGCCTCTGATTTTAGAATCTCTAACTGATCACGTTATTGACATATATGTACATGCTTAGCAAAACTAGAGAATTGACCATCAAAAATTTGCTACGTGAAGGTCCTACATATTCTAGGAAACTTAGCTAGCGAAACATGTCATGACAATAGTGTTAGCTAGCAAAAGAATATCGTAGACACATTAGTTCGATTCACATTCACAACGAGTACCATCATCCCTTTTCATTGACATGTTTGCTGGAGCTTGAAGTTCATGTGTTGTGACCATAATATACACGCGCCTCCCATCGTTTGGGCTAAGAAATTGCGAGCCAGCAAGTTTTGTATAGTCTATTTGAGTTACTGGAGTGCCATTGAGGTGTATGCAAATGTGTTTGGTGGTAACGTGAAATTTTAATGCCATAATGCATCCTGCTTGAATCAAAACAGAGCTGGGCAAAGGAAACGTGTTGAGAGTAGAACCGTTTAGATTCAAACCACATGTAAGTCGTTTGCTATTTGTGTCACGAGGCACAATCACAATTCCAAAAGTAGCTCTTCGATTGAGTGTTGATTTGGTGGAAAGCTGGATACGTACACAACTTGGGATTGGCAACGGTTCAGCTGTCATCAATGTTTGTGAACCCTTTACAACAGTATGGTTGAAAGATTTAGATATTGTACGCTCAGTTGAGACAGGTTTAGAAGATTTCCACACGAAAGGAGAGTTAAGACTTGCAAGACGTGCAGATGGCACACGTAAATTGGCATGAAGTGAGTTGATTTCATATGGATTGTCAACCGACGGTTGCAGCAACGACTCTAGAGCCTCAAGTATAGCATCAGATTGGACAAGACCGCTGGCTTTCACACAGCCCATCAAATCGCTTACGTTCATCATTGGCAAGCGCAGAAATTTTGCTATTTCTTTACCATCCTCTCGTCTTGAGACATCATGTTCAATCCATCGCTTAAATCCTTCAAATAACTGAATTTCCTTTAGATTCAGGCTGTTACTAGCGACTATCTTTTGTACTTCTTCTGCCGTCATGTGCTTTGCAAAACCATCTGTGCAGAGAACTTTAGCAGCGTGATCTTCGATCCATTGGAAGCAATTTTTATAGAGCTGCTCATCAGCTGACGGCTTGGTGGAAAACATAAGATATTCACATGCATCTTCGGCTACCAGATTTTTATGCAACCATGTGCAACAATGTTGTTTGAGATTTGGAATATGAAGATAATCACAAAGTTCTATGAGTTGACATATGAAGGGTTTGTCGACTGGAACATTTCCTGTGTAGAAAAACTCAAGAAGTGCTCCGAATGCTGTTTCATCAGCTTCAGGAAACTTGATTGTATTCTCTCGAGCTTCCTTCATTGGACTAGTCAACATTTTCTTTAGGACGTCACTGTGTGCGCACAGCACCACTTTGTGAGCTTTGAATTCTGTCTTGCTACCGCCAATAAGTAAAGTGATATCAACCATTTCCTGGTTGCGGTAGAAAGACTTCCACGATTGCATGACTGTAGAGGGGAAAGAAAGTCTCATACACTTGTTATAATCATATGGATCATCTGAGTCATCTGAAACAACCAAAAATCACCATTGTAATGTAGGTAAACACAAATCGTTATGATATCACGGTACTAAACAGGGGCGGCGGAGCGACTCACAAGTTGGGGGCGAGGCATGAAAAGACATCGGCTACGAGGTCGCTTACAAAAACACAGATTGTGCTCAAAGTTGGGGTCTCCGAGTCCCCTCATCCTCTTAGCTCCACCGCTCCTGTTAGTTTACATGTGTACAGCGCATCAACTTACCAGACGCTGAACTAGAAGAGTCCTTGTCGTTGCTCAAAGATGACGTTGAAGCCGGGCTCTGCTGTTCATTCATGGCAAGAGGACATCTAGCCAAACTCCACCCCTTTTGATATCAGTCGACGGGGATGAGGTTGGATTAGCCTCGGAGCCAGACCGCTTTTGCACGTGAGGGGGCGGGACAGGCGAGTGAGAGGGCTGGGAGAAAAAAGCGGTCTGGGGACGCCGATCGAACCTAGTTCGGAAGAGGAGGGCTCTTGTTCGCTCAATTGCAACCGCGCTAATCAAAACCCACGCCTTCAGGAAGACGGCCAATTGGTGATGAGAATGCTAAAGCAACGCAGTAGGACGATGCTATTGCGTATGCAGGTGCAAGAGGTTATAAGGTAAGTGATCGCAATTACAGCTTGTTAAGGTGTTAGGGTGTGAGCGTACGAGTGGCCTGGCCGTCCTTGTTGTCTGGTAGTTATGGATGACTTCCAAGCAATGCCTGACGATGAAGCCATTGCAACTGCCGTGTCCAGCGTTTTGACTCTGTTTGGCGTGCAGAATTTGAAGCCACTGCAGATGCTATCTCTTCGCCACCTTGTCTTTTTGCGTGCTTTCCTATGGGCTTTAGGAAGTCGCTAATTTTCACCTTCTCCCGCACGTTTGTGCCCGACTAACATTGCAGCCAATGGCTTCCGGTAATATCCCGCGGATCCTGTGGTGTTAGTGATGACTCCATTGAAGTCGCTGATGAGAGATCAGGTCGCTATTTTAAAGCGCAAAGGATTTACAGCTGCCTTTGTTGGTGAGTCGGATTCGTCAGACGCTGCTATCAAGGTAGGGAAATTCCCCTATGTCTATGGAAGCCCCGAAGTGCTTGTCGGCTCACGCGAGTGGCGATGCGCCTTACAGGCAAATGTGTTGAGAGAGCGGTTCGTGGCCGTGGTAGTGGACGAAGCTCACACAGTAGTTCAGTGGTAAGGCAAAATCCTGTCTTTTCTTTACGTTTTGTAGTCGTCTAGTTGCAATTGGTAATGTGGAATTCCTGCTTGCTCCCAAACAAGCTGTGTTTTTCGCGCCCTGACGTAAACTTACTGTCGCAAATTCTGCACTTGTGAAGATAGACTTTCTAGGCGTAAGCAGACTGCTTGCCATAGATGACATGAATTGCGCTAGTAAACAACAACTGCTTCTCAAATCACTGTAAGTAGATTGTTATAGCTAATAAGTGTGAGACTTGTTTAGCGTAATAACGAGTTAAGTCGTTACGCCTACTTTCGAACTCACTTACAACACAGTCTACGGAACATGCCATCCTTTTATCTTTCAAAAGTTCCCGTATATTTGGCACGGCCGCCCGAACACACGACGCGTTGTTTCTCCAAGTCCCGAACTGTCATGAACACGACCATGTGCGTCAAGTGGTTGCTCCAGCAAGATTCGACAACGAGGTCCCATTCAGGGGGCGGGATGTTGGCCAAATGTACACCGCTAACGGGAAGAACCTGTAGGGTGTCTCAGACGTAGCTCACGCTGTCCACAACAACAAGCCTGGTTTAACCAGGACAAAAAGACATCAAGATTGGAAGAAGGGAGCTCTGGAAGAAGTAAATCATGATACTAGGGTAATCCGGGGTAATTTCGGATGACTTGTACTTCCCGTACATTACTCGGTAACTGCGGCGCGTGCTGACTAGAAACTTATACCAGTGTGTTCTTCTTCTACTGCTCTACCATTGTGGATGCGGACAGTTCTTGAGCAACGAAAGTTGTGGAGACAGAAAGCAGATAGCGGCGGCCTATTGTTTAGAGGGGGCGGGGTAATTCCGGATGCCACTGAAATCGCTAGAAAGACACGATTTACAGATGATTTGACTGCTGTTTTATATTTAGTACTTAAGGAGACCTTACATACAGTGGGTGATATGTTATTGACAGGGTTAACTACAGAAGTACAAAATTTTAGCTACACTTTTTGTTTGTGATAGTAGCTCAGTAGGATTGGAAAGAAATGGTGCTATTTAACTACAAGACTAACCTCTAATGATTCAGCACTATAGCTGTCCCTCTTGCTCTTGGGTTTGAACCATATCCAGTGACAAAGAGGAGAAAGCACAAAGTGCATTCAACAGAACAATGGATACTCAGAAGTGTTCAAGAGTAGTTCAATTTATAGGCATGCCAAGGACAGTATCTCTCTTCGGGAGAGCTGTCCTTTACTGTTAAGTAGTGGCCAGGAGATATGAACACTTAGCAGCAACAGAGGAAGGTACCTATCTTGTGGTCGTGCACGTATTTGTTTAATTAAAGTCTCACTAAGAAGCAAATTGTACCTTAGAGCCATAAGGAGTAATGTGCAGACCCATAAGAGGCCACAAACAGCTGCAAGAATAACCTTAGGAGCTAGGGAGAACCACTACATAATCTTGTAGTCAGCAGACAAGACAACAGGTCTGTATATTCTTAATTGTAGAAGACAGCGACAATTCTAATTGTATGTTAACAGTGGCAGTGCCTTGCCGACAGTCCAGTATTTTCTATTTTCTTCCACAGCCCTGCGTAAGAAAGTTATGGACAAGTTTCTATTCTTTGGAGGCACCACACCCCAACAGGTAGTCTCCCGTAGTGATCTACGCAGAGTAAAGCATGTCCTACTGATTCTGCTGTCGACCTAGGAATCTTCACAGTGATTGCCCTTTGTGCAGCTTCAGTTGTGTGCTGTGACCATGAGCCAATTCAGGAAGGATCTGCTGCCTGCCACAGAACATTTCTAGGCAACAGTGCTATTGACATTTGATCAAAGTACTTACCAGCAGTGTCAACGTCAAACAGTATATAAACACAAGAGACGGTCAGGTCAACACACACAACCTTTGAATAAATACAGTAACAAATGAGACTTTCATAGCAAAACAGGAGCAGGTCACACATCTGATGTGTTGCCATGCAACATCCGGGACTTCATTGACCCACCCAAATCTGTCTAGTCTTTGAACAGTCCACAAGACCTATTACCTGTGCTAATAGTAATAGCACCAGGGGTGCTGATGCCTCGGTGCGAAATCAACTGGGCATTCAAACTTCAGTAGGGCAAACACATGGGGCAGATTACAGTATACGTTTACTGCACATGTGCAATGAGAAATCACCCATAACTAAAAAATAAAGCTTTATCTTTCGAAGTCATGAATCAAAATCAACATGCAGATTAAAATAGACTTTCAGCATTTCTGGCTGTGCATCTATTAAATCAGACAGAAGGTGCCAAGAAGAAATGTCTTTGCACATGCAATCTTTGTCGGACTCTTTATCACACAAGGGGCAATGCCATAGTTGACTATGTTTTTGCCATCTTGGCCTTTCTATCATTTTTGGAGCATGCCTCAAGCAATCTGTGTAGCACGCCTTACAGAGGCAACTGTCAGAGCCCAATTGAAATTGGACGTCTCTGCCCATGGAAAGGTAAGTAGAAAATTGAGGTGCTTTTTTCTCAGTCGCAGGGTGTCTAATGTCTTCACTGCTGTGAAGATGTGCAACAGTCGACGGGCTACCTAGTTGGAACCATACCTGGCAAGATCCGCACACATGGCCAGCGCAAAGCAAAGATTTCCTACCCTTTTTTGACTGTGGAGTGAAACCGGAACTTTCTCTGCTCATTCTCAAAAATAAGGAGAAAAAACGGCTGCTACACGCACAACGAGCCACACCACTTTCAAGTCATTAAATGCCTCAAACAAATCAAGAGCACTGTGAGACCAACTCCTCGACAAGCAATGGAGATGGACAGGAGGATACCTGTATACAATCAAACAGTGAAATTATTTACACCGCCGCCGTAGTGTTTACAGTGTGTCAAACAGACCAATCAGCCACTGAAGACGACTCGGAGTACACACGATTCGCAATTGCCAGCGCTCCCACGTGCACAATGGCACAGAATGCAGCTGGTAAAGCTTAGCACTAACTTGTGTATGCCCCGCCTACAACAATTGGCATGCAAGGCGAAATGCAGATATTGCTAAGTACTCTATACACTACCAGAGGACGACGATTCTAAAAGACTAGCGGTAAACAAAAGATTTACATCTGAACAGAACTAGGAGAGCTCTAACTAGTCTTCTGACCCTTGGACAAAATGCAGGGGAGGCTCAAAAGTTGGGCTCCCACATCGTAACGCGTTGACAAGCCTCAATAAATTATCCCACAAGTACCTGAAATCACCACCAAGCACCTTACAACGCCACGATGGCATGCTATAATGCCTACCAAATTCAAAAAAATGTGAATACCTTGAAAACGATGAATCACCGGGCAATAACGACGACTTGAAAACCACAAACTTCCGGTCGCTAAGCGCCATGTTCCTCATCCTATTCTGTGCACTAGAAGAGAAGAGTCGAGCTCGAACTCCTTCAAACAGTCGACAAAGGTATATGCTACCGTAGGGTGATCAACATTGGGTTGCTGGCCGGGGCCTTTCCGTGGACAAAATTGACAAAGGGAGGCGCTACGGTCGCCACAGCGACAAATCACCCCAACTTTCGCCGTCTTTCCACGAAGTCAAGCAGTCTGACACACGCCCTACATTGTCAAATCGACGCCTCTAGACTTCCTTTCACTACCAACGACAGCAACTGGTGAAGGAAGGCTCTACTGAGAGTGTTCATCACCCGTGAAGTAGGGACTTCGCCAGGTCCTGTTATACGGGATTTGGCATTAGAGAAGGATAGGGATTATCCGGGTCTTCATTTGGAACATAACGCGAGAGGTAGTTCCGTAGACTGAACAGCGTAGTCTCCAGACCGCTTTTTCTCCCCGCCCTTCCCGCCCCTCACGCAAATTTTTTTTTGGGTCCACTTCACACACACATCCCGGATATATAGCCCGGATAAGTTTAACTTGCACGTGCACGGTAGACCATTCTCACGTGCACGCATGGCTCACGATCATGATTTAGTAGTTCGAAATGTGTTGTTATGCTAACAGATCGTGGGAATTGCGCTTTCTCTGCGAGCAGTTACCACACTGAGTAAGCAACAGTGACAGTGAAAGGAGAGCCCCAATACGGGGAATGTTGGTTGCTACAAACCGTTTTCTTTGCAGAAATCGACTTTCTCGAGAAACTGTTGACTCCAGAAAAGCTTTACGTGATGCAGTTATTATACAAGACGGCAGAGGTTTGTACATTTTGCTAATTAGTTGATAGTAGTTGATGAACTAATTATTAATTTATTAGAATAAAGTATTTAGTAACATTATAGCACAGTTTATGTATTTATGGTAGTATTTTTAACCTTAAATATGATTTAATAAATAGTAATTTATAATTTATAAGTGTATATACAGTAGTGGACAAAAGTATATGCTGGGCAAGAAATTTCAAGGGTTTTTCAGTATGTCTCTATTTGGGTGGAAGCACAAAATACTAATAAAGCGACTTCTTGATCAATGTTTGTCATGCAATGGCAAAATCGAGACTAATTGGTATAGAATTGAGTCTAAATCAGTTGGTTGTTGCAATTTAAGATTATAGTTACAACCTAGTTAAAAGCCGATTAAGTTTACATTACAACTTATCAAAGCATATTCAATGCAAACAATATTACAACCTTTGAAAACAAACTAACTTATCCATTTGTGATCACATCAGCACCTATTTCCATTCTGTAGGCCAGAATATGATGAAAATCAACAAAAAACCTACCCGGCAAATACTTTTGTCCACTACTGTATATACTAGTAACTATTGCAGAAGAACCTGTTTATTAATCATGTACTCTGCTGTTACCGCAATTAATTTGTTTGCATAAGAAATGTATGGCAAACAGACAGAATTACAGGAAGTTGTTGATCTGGACAGTCTGTTGCCACAGAACACAGTTTTTCATTAGCCTAAAATACGTAGAATCAATCCATGATCCATTTTAACAATAAAATTAAAACACACAATGAAGATGCCTATTTTTCTAGTGGGTGCACAGTTTGCTGGACTTAAAACAGGAATGACTTGTTCTGAACACTCATTCTGAACACTCTAACTACAATCTGTTCCTCTCTTTATATCAAGGAATATGAACATAGACAGTTTACTCAACTCAAAAAATCTTGTATCCTTGTACAGTTTAGATGGCATTAGGGGTATTTGTTTTCGAACTTATTGTCAGATTGTGGTTTCTCTTTGCTCTCTGGTGGATTCGTTTGGGGATAATGTTTCTGTTGAATATGTTGGTTGTAGCTTTGGCTTTCATGAACAAACTTGGACGTCCTGCTGATGCTGGATGGGTAGAAAAGGACTTGAAGTGTCGTCTAGCTACAGCAGTAGGTTGCACTCGAATCTTTTTCTTTTGTTTTCTGACTCCCACCTCTTTACCAAACATATGTAGAGCAGAAAGCAGTCGCTGCTGTTTACCAGGTGAATGGATTCCTTTGCCTCGTAGTTTCCAATAATTGGAACAAAACCTTTCTACTGCAACTATGAAGCTGTCTGTGACATGACTTTCATGCAGCCCTTCCTTGATATCTTTAGTGACCTGTAGTACTCTTTCAATGACGTCCCTTGACTTTTCATAGCTTCCTGTGTTAATTGGTTGTGCTTGATCTCTTTGAAATGTATTGCTAAAATCAATGTTGTCATCAGCTACAGTTGCCACTTTAGTTGTATCACAGGAACAAGGAGCAATTTTTTCAAAGGAACGTTTGATATCTTTATCAGACCAATTCACACTGATTGAAAGAGACTTTAGGTGTTCTTCTTCTGCTCTTTGGTGGACACTACTGTAAAAGGAAATGGGTTGGCCGTGTTGTCCTAATGCCACTGCTGCAAAAAGCTGACGGCCTTGAGGCGAATACGTTGGGATAGTATTGACACTGCTTTTGCGATACTTCATTGCTGCTGCAAATTGGTGTTTGCAAGGTTGAGTTTGCATTCCGATGGGACAGGTGCACTCACCCAGTTGTAAGTCTACTATCCACGTTCTATTCTTGTCTGACTGACTCACAACAGTATAAACGTCTGGGTCATCTGTTGCGACAATGTCGTCAGATGGAATGGTGTGTGCTTTCATTCCTGTCACAGTAAATCTTGTAGAGACAAAATGATCTAATCTGTTTGTGGCAACAGATATTAAACGTCGCTGGTAATACAGTTCGAGAGTCTGTGTGAGAAGATTGAACATTTGTACCGCATTCCAAGCTTTATTCCTTTGGAAAAGGATGTCTTTTATGATGTGTATGCTAGCCTCTGAATAATTGTTAGTATAGTTGCCTCGTGTGGGAAAGTTCTTTCGGAAACACACAGCCCATTCTTTCCTTCGTTGCCAATAATCACCTAGTCTCTTTTTGAATGTCTGAAAAGGGCTTTTGTCTACTTCACGTTTGATTTCAGTCAATGCTTGCTCACTTGGGGCATAAACAAGTCGTTTTGTTAGTGTCATACAGGTAATTCTGTCTGTGCCACAGATACCAGAATTTGAGCTCCAAAGCCATCTCCATGTACTTTGTAAAAAATGAAAGACACATAGGTGTAATTCCGCTTGAGGCCATGTACTCTTTAGAGCAATCCGTTCGCTTGCACAGTCATCTGTCAATAGTGTTAGTGGTCCAAGATTTGGGCCTCTTCCAAAAAATGCACACTTGGGCAGTATATGGCACAGTGCTGTAAACCCTGCTGACAAGGTAACAGCATCTTCACTGGATGTCATAACTGCAGCAAGTGGTAGAGCTCCTACTGATGTGCCGCAGCTAAGTATGAACACAGCTGTGTTCAAGTTATCAAGACTGGCTGTTGAGTCACAAAAGACTAGCTCTGCACTTTGTGTGACCATTTCATGGACTCTGGCCATGAGAGGAGTGACTAGAGCTAAAAGGAAGGGCATGGCATCAGTATTTCTGGTCTTTGGTTTAGGTTCATCCGTATTCATTGCAGCTGCTTCTTCATAAGGTTGAAGAAATACTCGCCCACCCTCTTTCTCATGTTCCTTGTTGTATCGTTGTGCTTCTTCGAGCAGTCGCTCAAACATAGCCCCTCCATTTTCTGGTCCAATGTTGTCTGATTGCCATTTTCTAAATAGGCGTTGAACGTCTTGTACATTTGGGTTTATGGCTCTGTCTGCAAGAGTGCTCTCAACTTCTCGTGGATCACTCTTCAGTTGGAGCTGGGTCAAGTATTCATGTCTTGCAGAGGCAGCACAACTGCCAGACTCAAAGAGACTAATGTACGCTTTTTTCACAGCTTCTGTGACTGGTCTAAAGCTGAGCGCATGGCCACTGTGGATCGGGTGGTTATGCGTGTACTTCAGATTGATAAGGCAAGGATATTCAGGGTGGTCTGAGATTTTAGATGCCTCAGGTGGGTATACCCTACCTATTAAACTGCTAGGACACATTGACTTTTTGTCTCGTGTGGAACAATGTATGGTGGTTTTCTTTAGTTTACACTTGCTTTCTGTGGACATTTGTGACAGAGTTTTCTGTTTCCTGTAATGATGACAATGACGAACAGTTTTAAAAAGGAGCCGTCGTCCTTTTGCTTTGAAACCAGTAGTGATTCGATAGGTGGTTTTTGAAACCTCTTCAAAATGTTTAATCCACTGGACAGCTGCAGTTTCACAATTGGCACTTGTCCATGCTTCTAAAGTAAAGTTGCTTGTTTCAGCTCCTAGGAAGCTTTCCGATTCATGCTGACAATAGGAGTCAACAAAATAGTTGTACTGCTGAGGGAGCAAGGGTATAATACTGGTAGGGAGGCCTGAATCAGATTTGCATTTGTGTTTGGCATCAAGTGAGTGCTCTAGATTGGCTTCACTGGTAGTTTGAAATTGTTGAAATGTGTCTGTGCTTAAAGTGCATCTCTTCACATAAACTGACTGTTGTTCTACGGCAGGCATGGAGGTTTCACTGACATTGTCAGCTTCTGTACTCTGTGAATGACTCTCATTAGAAGTGCACCAGGTTACATTAGACGAGAAAGGATTCCTCTTGGCAGCTGAAACGGCCTTAGCGAGAGTGAAGTTTTTTCTACCAACTTTGTTTGCTTTGTCAAGCATATAGCAGGAGGGCTGATCAGTAGTTGCTTTGCATGGTGAAGCTGCTGAAGAGTTGCATTTTTCTCCTGAAACTTTGGTCTTTAATGTTTTACTCAAACTTAAGCAAAGCTTCCGGCGTTCAGGTTGCTTGAGATGGTGGCTTTGGATTTGCTGAGACTGCAGGTTTTCATCAGCTAGTATGGACTTATCTATGATATTTGAAATTTTAATTTGATCAGAAAGCAGCCATACTGCCAAGGTATTCCTTAGGTAGTGAGCATAATGGCTTGGTTGAAGGTAAAGTTTGAGTTTTGCTTTGTCACAATAGAAGGACAGCTGTGGTGAACAGATGTATGCCCACAGATTCTCTGGAGAAAATGCTGCAACTGCCACAAAAACAAATGCAATAACCCCACAAAGAGAAGAACATGTTTGTATTGGGAAATTTTTGCAATGCCGTGAGCATGCATGTTTTCCATCTTTGTCAAATGTCGGCCTATGCATAGGAATCAAATCATGAATATCCACTCTTTCACCTAAGGCAGTGCTTAGATAGTCCAGTGTTTGTATTAGTTCTACCAACAAGTTGCTAGGAACTGGGTATCCCAATGGGTCACCATAGAAGGAAGCATTTGAATTCAAATCTAAAGCAACCACTGTCCAATGATTCCTACTCATCAATGTATTTGATGCAACAGAAGATCCAGTTATGGCATCAATTTGTACGTTGACAATCAGGAATATAAGTCTAATCTTCTTTCTGTTGTTCAGAGCTAATGCTATGGATGTGTTCAACGTGAATTTGCAAACTTCAGATAGCACAAGGCAAAGACAATCTTGTGACGAGCGATTGAGAAGCGATGCCATACCTTCAAGCAGTGTATCAGGCAACCATCTGTCACATGCCAGTCTAGACATTTGGTAGCTAGTCACGTCACCAAATGCCACAGCAGAGGCTGGCTTGTGTGACAGAATTTGTTGAAATTGCTGTACCTTGCTCAAGTTCAAGAGTTCAAGATTCAAAGTGTCAGGAATGTGACAGACCTCGTTGAACCACTTGTCTTCTTGAATAACCTGTGGGAGGACAATACTTAGACAGGAGTATGGACATTTAATTAATGAACAAACTCATTCAACTCAAAGTATTTTGTTACTTTACTGCAGCTAAGTGGCAGAGTATTAATAATCAACATTTGTAGTTGTGAATTCAGTTAACATGACTAGTGGTGAGCTAATATAATTTGTGGTATTCTGGACAGGAACAAATCCCCATGCATATTGGTTAATATCTACACTGTCTAAACAAAATAGTGTAGGCACACTTTAAAAGAAGCGTGCTTTAGCTATAGGTACTTAGCAAGGATATGTGGTACATGTGATTACAAGTAACTAGGTCATGTAATGTACAACCTCATAATTAAATGGGGCATGAAATGCTAACTAAAATCATCTAGTCACTTAGACAGAACACTACGTTGCATAGAAACTTCAAAGAGATTCACAAATTTATCTGAAGAATGAGATGCTTAATATTTTGCATTGTGTGTATAGGATGTGTGAAGAATATTGGAAGGTGGATCAGGGATTGACATGTCAAAGTACTCTCTAGCAAAATCTAGTGACTGCTGTGACATTTCTTACCAGATTTTTGATGTTTGTTTACCAGTTTACAATGCTTTATACGCATAACTCAATCTTAACCAGTTATAGTCATTACCAGTTGGATATAACAGTGTACGTTCTAGATGTTGAAGAAAGTGACATGATAATGTTTTGTGCTTGTATATACGTAGTTCCATTTGTGGTCAGTTTGAGCATAGTATACTATAAGATACTGTGAAAAAGAGGAAATTGTGGAGGGAATCATGCAGGTTTTGTGCAATTGAAGCTCATCGCTATTCCACATATATCACACAAATTAATTTTGCACTATAATAGCGCTGTTCCCTGAAATTGGACAATGTTTTCCTCACAACTATTTCTTCTTTAATATATATATATATATATATATATATATATATATATATATATATATATATATATATATATATATATATATACTGAGCACTCATGACATTCTGTAGCATATCGGTATAGTACTGAGTTGCAAATAAAATAACAACCTGTGTTGTATTTCTGTGTGTACAACGTTGCTATAGATACTCTTTCATGGAACTGCTACAAGTGTGCTTTAGCAAACTACTAGTATTTAATTAATTAATTAATGAATTTCACGTACATACCTGTGAGGCAATGGATTTGGCTTCATGTATTGCCAAAAACTCTCGAATTCCCTCAAGGTCAAACACTCCAAATAAGAATGCACCAGCTTGAGTGTTGTCTCCCGCCTCCTGATTGATGCTACCAGCCAGATTTCTGCAGACAGACGCATTAGGAATCATTGGGCTGCTGTGTGGGTCGCTGAAGTGAGTGTCTTTGGGCACAGTGATCACCTGGCCCTTCTCTGGACTCACATTGGGAAAGATCAGTCTCGCACAATCTTGCCTGTTTAGGTGTCTAACGGACCTAGGTGCGTTGAAAAAGAAGTACACGTGATGAGTGCAGATAGAGCGTCTTGTAGTACACACACGTACGTGTGCATAAGTACGGCTTCAGTATCTCACCTGCCCTTGAATGCGGTAAGAAAAGAGCTCGGAAAATTGTCAAACATGTCGCGAACTTGAAAAGAGCGCGAAAGAAACAGACGGGTCTAAACGCACACTTAGCTGGAGAGCTTTGGCGCGAGAAAATGAAACCTGCACGTGCATGACAAACAAGTAGCACGTGCAGATGGTTACTCTCATAACGTCTACACTGATAAAAAAACGGAAACCCCAAATTCGCTAGTAGGCCTTATATATATATATATACATGGCTCCAGCGCTACTCATGATCAGAGTTTCCAGCCAAGCTACCATACCCGTTAGTGATTGACCATTGCCAACGACACCACATTGCTCGCCAGTGCTCATCCCACACTTGAACTTCCAACCGAAAGTCCCAGATGTTTCCACTCACCATAAACAACTCTCATAATAGAGTTACAGCCACAACACACACACAAACACACACACACACACACACACACACACACACACACACACACACACACACACACACACACACGCACACCTTGAATGTTGAACCTTGAACCTTGAATTTGAAGTCATTTTCCCAGTTGCGGTAGACCATAGTAGAGTGTGAGTGTACTGTAATAGATTGAAGGTCATTGAAACTTCGGTTACTTATATAAATAATATTTTTTATCACAAGACTGATCAAAAGCCAGAACCTATATTGGGGAAACCAGCTGTGGCATGTGCAAAAACATTCCCATACATCGCTGTATGACCAATAGCTCAAGTGGTAAGTCATACATTTGATGAACAAGCAGACATGATCTCTTACTTCCCAAGTGACTTGTGAGGTATTTAGTTAACAACGTATATGCATAATCAACTGCTCCATCTCATCATAGTAAAGAAACACCGCCCTTTGTTATTTATCAAGTTTTGAAACCAAGATTACTGATTTAACAGCTAACCCTAATGTAATTACATGAAACCCTATCTGAGAGCAACTCCCAATCTAACAGCCAGGGACACAATGAATGACAACAGATCATTCAAGTGAGCATTATAGATATATGGCAAATAGATATACATATGATGTATGCAAATTTATTCAGAAATCTCTTTCAGCATGGCTGGTCTGCCAAAAGATCCAGCAAATAATCTATCAAATTTACAAAGTACAATAGCTAAAGCTCTACGAGTCAAAATGCAATGCAGCTATACAAACTTAGTTGCACTCATTTCTTCAGAAAAATGGTCACGGTAGCTCCCTGAAGAAAAGGCACTTTCTGTGTAACTGTGTGGAGAATCTCGAAAGATGAACTAAAAATTCAAACCTTCTTTGACTTACAAGTGCAGTACGTACAACTGAGACATTGCATGCAAGTACCTTATTGAGATCCAGAAAATGTTAATTAATTGAAACGCAGATGACTTATGCCTAAACCACACATGCAATTCGACTACTGGCAGGTGCAATAATGGAAGTTATCCAGGTTACTCATCTAGAATCTGCAACAAACAAAATCAATAATATTGATCACATACAACATCTAATACTAAACCTCTATTCACCAATCATTATTGACCATATAAATTAAAACAAATGTCCTGGATTGCTTATATTCCTTGATATAAAGAGAGGAACAGATTGTAGTTAGTGTGTTCAGAATGAGTGTTCAGAACAAGTCATTCCTGTTTTAAGTCCAGCAAACTGTGCACCCACTAGAAAAATAGGCATCTTCATTGTGTGTTTTAATTTTATTGTTAAAATGGATCATGGATTGATTCTACGTATTTTTAGGCTAATGAAAAACTGTGTTCTGTGGCAACAGACTGTCCAGATCAACAACTTCCTGTAATTCTGTCTGTTTGCCATACATTTCTTATGCAAACAAATTAATTGCGGTAACAGCAGAGTACATGATTAATAAACAGGTTCTTCTGCAATAGTTACTAGTATATACAGTAGTGGACAAAAGTATTTGCCGGGTAGGTTTTTTGTTGATTTTCATCATATTCTGGCCTACAGAATGGAAATAGGTGCTGATGTGATCACAAATGGATAAGTTAGTTTGTTTTCAAAGGTTGTAATATTGTTTGCATTGAATATGCTTTGATAAGTTGTAATGTAAACTTAATCGGCTTTTAACTAGGTTGTAACTATAATCTTAAATTGCAACAACCAACTGATTTAGACTCAATTCTATACCAATTAGTCTCGATTTTGCCATTGCATGACAAACATTGATCAAGAAGTCGCTTTATTAGTATTTTGTGCTTCCACCCAAATAGAGACATACTGAAAAACCCTTGAAATTTCTTGCCCAGCATATACTTTTGTCCACTACTGTATATACACTTATAAATTATAAATTACTATTTATTAAATCATATTTAAGGTTAAAAATACTACCATAAATACATAAACTGTGCTATAATGTTACTAAATACTTTATTCTAATAAATTAATAATTAGTTCATCAACTACTATCAACTAATTAGCAAAATGTACAAACCTCTGCCGTCTTGTATAATAACTGCATCACGTAAAGCTTTTCTGGAGTCAACAGTTTCTCGAGAAAGTCGATTTCTGCAAAGAAAACGGTTTGTAGCAACCAACATTCCCCGTATTGGGGCTCTCCTTTCACTGTCACTGTTGCTTACTCAGTGTGGTAACTGCTCGCAGAGAAAGCGCAATTCCCACGATCTGTTAGCATAACAACACATTTCGAACTACTAAATCATGATCGTGAGCCATGCGTGCACGTGAGAATGGTCTACCGTGCACGTGCAAGTTAAACTTATCCGGGCTATATATCCGGGATGTGTGTGTGAAGTGGACCCCCAAAAAAATTTGCCCCC
>NC_085089.1:5961025-6016151 GCF_963422355.1 Corticium candelabrum | reverse complement strand
CCAGTAGTTCTGGTCAAATACGTATGTCTCAGGAAGAGGTGGTCAAGCTACAAGAGGGTATTGAGATTCAGCAGATGAGAAATTCATACAAGTAGTTCTTTCTTAATTGCGTGTGGTATTTGTGTTATTACATGCTGCTTGTTTAACAGTAGCAGCATGAGTATGAAAATTTTGCGGAAAACAGGGAAGTCTATAGATTTGAGCAGTGTCATCCTGTCGATCTATTATTTCGTTGCTGCTGATCATACTGACTACAAGGCAAGGTTAGATCAAGACAGTCTTTACGTCTAATTAACAAGAAAAATGCACAGTAAAGTGTAGCAATTTTGACATGGTTGCTTGGAAATTTATTTTCTGTGAGGTGTGCAAAGAGTCGTGTATTGTGTTATGGAACATCTGATTGGTGTCAATTACCACCGAAACAGACAATTTCTTAGACAAACTAAATTTAGAGGAATACACTTAATTGAGAAGAAACACTGGTGGCAACATTGTAGTAAGTATGTACCCAATGGTGTACAAACAATAGCAACAGCTGAACACCAATAAGCATTGATGACAAGGATGATGACAAGGACAAATTACAGAATTGCAGATAGCAAGGACGACAGTAAACTAGCTAAGGAGGTAAACTTACGTCTTTGGTGGGAGTAAGCTGCATGTTACTTGCTGCTTGCATGACCATGAGCACTTCATGCTGTTCTTAACAACTACTGTTTCTAAGATAATCGTACTGTTGCAGTAGTTTATTTTTGAATTTAATAGGTCAGGACAAGAAGAGAATTCTTTTACACATTTGCAATTGGCTTCGTTAGCATTTTGAAAATATTGTAAATGTCTAATAAATTACAGGTATATTAGTTTATTGTGGTTGGTATTTTCAACTGTTTTGCAAATCTTTTCTAACCTTGTTACTGTGTCCAGAACTGCAAGTGTTGCTGTGAAGTTGAACAGTGGTGCTCTCAGCCCACTATCTTGTATCAACATTCGATATCTTGGACAGGATAACAATCCACAGCCAATACGTTTGCCAGGTGTTGTTCACAGTTGTAGCATCTTTGCTGTGGTTGATGTACGGTATTATTGGTTATAGAAACAAGAGCTATTTTCTTGGAACGATCTCAGGAACCGCTGTTGGTTACTCATGGTTTACTCTCTTTGAGTGATGGGAATAATTTACAGTGAGCAATAATGTGGATGTTGCAGATTAATAGACTAACACAATTTATTGCATTGTATTGTAATATGCAGTAACGTGAGCGTGTCTTTAATGTTTTAGTCTTGATTTTCAATGGGCCACAGTGTCGTTGTCACAATTGAAGGAAAGGTACTTGCAAGAAGAGCTTGCTGTAAAGTTATCCTGCGACGAAGTGGATGTGGTGGTCAGAATATATATATAATTATTGTGTTGTTGTGTAAGAGTTATGTTTTTTGACGGTATGCTACAGTTCAATCCTGATTCGTTGGTGCTGTATTTGAATGGGTCGGCATCTAGTAGTGTGTATGAAGAACTGTTGAATAGTGTAACTTACATCAACAGGCAATTGTTATGCAAATAAAATAAAAGTACCTGGTTTATCATCACATTTATTTGCAGAGCTACGAAGCTAGTTGGGCTTAATCTGCGTCCTGTCTTGTTTCGTATCTCAGATGGGAATCACGTGACTAAGGCCGTTGTTTAGTATGTTTCTTTTTTTACGTCAGTTTACAATTGTAATTTTGTATTATTAGTATCGAACTACAGAGTGTTGTTGAACCACCGACAATATATGTGCAAGGCAGTTCTGGTATGTCATTCAATGAAGGCAGCCTTGCAGCAGAACTCAGTGGAAGGGTTGTGGTCATTTACCCAGATGGAGATACCATTGATAGGTTGGATGTTTCTTTGTTTTGAGTAAATTAAGCAATTACGTAATTAAGAGTTATTTTAATATCTGAAAATCAAATTGTTTATACCATGATTGTTCTAATTTCAGTGCCTTTTAAAAGTTACTGTGTGGTAAGGCACCTTTGAAAGAGCTCTTGAAAATAAGTACTGGTGTATAGGTATGATTAGCGTGCTTTACGGCTTTTACCATCACAAGGGGTGGGGTTATTGCTCAAGGCGAAGCCAAAGGTTATACCAAGTGCCAGTAACATGTAAGAGGCCTAGCTATAGCTTGCTAATCATACATTGATTAATTTATACAATAGTCACATGACATTTATATGAGAGTACGATATTAACCGGAAGTAACTTATTGCTCACTTGCCGTGCAATATGTCGTATATACACCATCTAAATACGTGCTCATGACCATGGTAAGCTGATCTATTTTAAGACTTTATATAGCTAAATGGGGCCTCGTAGACAACACTGCCATTTTGCACTTTGCGTTGTTTCCAACTTATACTTTGGTACTTGCAGATACTACAGTACACATACTTAATATCAAGTTCTTCAACTACCTTACAACAAGCATCAGAGAATGACCTCTCATCTTCTAATAAGCACACATGCTACTGTTGTAGTGGTAGCTCAGCAACTCGATAACAATTACATTTTGTAGTATGTCCCGTTTGTGTTTTTGAGTCAGTATGTTCGTTGTCATATGAGGTTTGGAAAATTAGAACCCACATTCCAATAATTCCCACCATTTAGTACAAGCCCTGTCTAAAAATAAGAACCCACTTTTAACTAATAATTTCCACTTGTAATACAAGCCCAGTCTATATGGACCATTCCAAACAGTACAAGTAGCGGGCTTGTAACGGGTTGATATTGTATTATGGTATGTATTATGTGTAGTGTGTGTGTGTGTGTGTGTGTGTGTGTGTGTGTGCGCGCACGTGTGTGTGTGTGTGCGTGTGTGTGTGCGTGGGTGGGTGTGCGTGTGGGTGGGTGTGTGTGGGTGTGCAATAGCTCAGTTGGTTAGAGGGTGCATTTGGAGAATGAAAACATCCGGGACCTTGCAGGATTGCAGGTTCAAGTCACAGTGATGGCGAGCTATGGCATAATTTCCTTAAGAGACATTTCGGAGATTTGCGTTAACGCAACATTTCAGAGACGCGCGCTAATGTACATTTGCTGGAAAAAGCAATGGCTGCATGCACTGATGGAAGTGACAAAAACTGCAACGCAAAGTTACAGTTGAGTCCAGTTTTTACAACAGGACCCCCTTCGATGTGTAGTAAAAACAGCTGTTCATACGTGGTCTGTCGCACATGAACACAACTAAAAGGATAAAGAGGTGAGCAGTATTGGCGTCCGGATCTGTTTCAGCGTCCACTGCGTTTCACCGACTGCTGTCGATGTCACGTGATGTTACATGTGATGGTGAGAAAATCCTCTTCAGCGTCACGTTAGAAAAGCGTTGCCTGCTTGATAAGTATGAGTAAGTTGTGCATAAGTGTTTCAGCTACTGAACCAAACAGCACGCTTTGCAAACTGCGATCTACGGTAGATATTCAAGAAGTTGGAGCCCCGATCGAAAAAGTTACAAACGCGTCCGATAGAATTTATCATTTAATCAGTTAAAAGCGTACGTAGACATATCTTGTTCTGCAAATGCGTTAAATGTCTCAATTTGATTGTTGGTAACGAACAATCAAAGGTGTATGCTGGGTGCAAGTTACTAGCGCATGTGGCTGAAATGTTCCTTTAAGCAAGAAACTTACACACAATTGCTTCTCTTGACTCAGGAGTATAAATGAGTACCTGGTCATTGACTGGGGTGGACATGACCGCTGGCTTGGCCCTAACATCATGCAGCAGACGGGTACTTGTGGGCCTTGGTGTCCAGTCCCAAAGCTGCGCCATAGTCAGTGCCCCTGGATGACTCTGGCGAAGCTCCAGGTGGATTGTAGCGCTGGCCCTAAGCCTCCACATAGCACATGGAAACCCTGTGTCTAGAGGCAGGGGGAGCTATCTCCGCAACTGACCTTAAGGTTGATGTCATTCACGAATGACGTGGAGGGCTTGACATTTGTCCATTATCCGTGTGTGTGTGTGTGTGTGTGTGTGTGTGTGTGTGTGTGTGTGTGTGTGTGTGTGTGTGTGTGTGTGTGTGTGTGTGTGTGTGTGTGTGTGCATTCGTTCGTGCATGTGTGCATGTGTATTCGTTCGTGCATGTGTGCATTTGTTCATGCTTGTGTACGTGTGTGCATTTTTACGTAATCTTTTTGTGTAATATTCAGTGCAAGTCTTGAACTCCAAGATGCAGAGTACGGTGACACAATATCTGTAGATTTTGATGTCCTTTCAACTATCAAAGTAATTCGTTTGTCACCCAGCCAGTTGGTAAGCTGTTAAATAGAGATGGCTGCCATTTTAACGGTTCCAAGTTTTTCTGTAATTACAGAAACTAGATGGTATGGCAGATAGAAGCACGTACGGCAGTCTCATCTCATCAGTGACTTTCTACAATCCGACTGCAAATCTTACAAGAAGACCTCGGTATGTCGAAACTATAGTGAACAGGTTGCACGAACAATAGATTATTAACGTAACATTTCTGACTACAAAACTACGCAAAGCAAATAGCCAGTAATAACTAATGTTATTTTGGACTTTCATGTTGTGTCTGTGGTTGCATATTTGGTATAAGAATTTGTGCTTGTAGAAGTTAGTTTTTCATTTACACATTGAACTTAGTGTATGATCACTCTATTTGTAGTGGCTTGGGCTGACTTAGCTGGCCTAGCTGACTTTGTCTTTTATGGCCTTGCACAGAGTGCCACAGTTGTAAGAAAGAATTTTGTGAGGTTGGGTGGGACTGGCTAAAGTGCACTAATTGTGTCACCTCAGTGTTCTAAATGATCTCGTAAGTGTGGATGCTATGTTTTCACAGAGTTTGTGTGCAAGCACAAAATCTTTTTGTTGCATCAACTAACTCTCTAAAAACTTGAATTTTAGGCTGTGTCTTCACTTGTTGCTCTTTAAACATGTTTAACGTTAATCATATTTAAACTCTAAACATGTTTAGCTAGACAGCGTCTCCACTTGTCCATTTTATGTGGGCTAGTAAAATAATTATCTGGGACTTTGTTGTACTGCACGAATTTGTTTCTTGTGCACTAGACAGTTGGAGATTCTCTTCTGGTCATCTCAAGAACAATCAGAGACACAAGTCCCTGTCTTCTTCCAATAGTCTTCAAAGAACAAGAAAGAACAGCGCAAAAGAACTAACATCCATCGTTGTGGAACGCGCATTACTATCACGTGACCGTTAAACCTAAACCACTTTCATTAAACTACCTCTGAAACATGTTTAGCAGAAGCTGTTTAGTTTTACAGTTAAACAGGTTTAACGCTAGTGGAGACGCAATTATTCTTAAACATGTTTAACTTAAACCGGTTGTAAACATGTTTAAGCTCTAGTGGAGACGTGCCATTAGTTGTTAGTTGGCATGTTTAGTTGTGGTGGTCCATCAAGAGCTTGAGTTTGGATTTATTATTCAGCTTCCTTTTCACAGCTATGAACATCACAGCTGGTTGGTTCAGATTATGTTTGGTCTAAACGTTATGGTATTATAGATTTGGAGCTGTCAGTGCATACAGTAGCACGTTTCTCGCCACAGCGTGGCAGCGTGGCAGCGTGGTGGTACGCTACGGTCCAATAACAGTGCACCACGCTCAGAAACGGTTGATAGGAGTCCAAAGTTTTACTGTTAAGGAATGTTTGAGAATTTCATACTACGGAAACACAATACTACTGTATATTACTTAGTAAAGGTGACAATAGCCACATGCAAATCCAGGCTTGTACAAAATAACACGGGATAATAGCCTCGCTCCAAACTTGCAAGTGTTGATTGCAGTTCTAGATGTACTGCCTCTGATTCTAGTCCTGGATGCCCTTCCAGTGACTCGGAAAGCACACCTCTTGTCCAGGAAGTAGCACCTAGAATCTACTCTAGACTAGTAATGCGAAGCAACAACAGTGGTCCACGTCAATCAATGCCTGACTAGACAGACTTTCTGTAGAATTGTCCATGAAACTTGGAATGCCCAATCCATGAATATTGCTAAGAAGGACTTACTGGCAATCGAAGTTGATTTTCTTGCCAGGGCACTTGAACATATGTTACACGCAATAGCTACAATGCAAAATATACCTCACACGAGATCGTCTCAAGTGCACATGTCCGACTTGGACCGTGCAACTGTAAGACTGCATGCGTCGTGGACCCACCCATCCTGCCACGCTCCCAAAGTCTCTAGTGAGAATCCTGCAGTAGCACTTGGAAATAAGTGGGTGGTGACATGAATACAATTTAGGCTGTCTGCTTGGTTATGCTGTAAATGATTCGTTATCTGGTAACCGTTGGGTTGTGTTCATGAAGGATAGTACAACAGCGTTTACAGTATGTTCTTCTGTGGAATATGTGTGGTAGGTCATAATTGGCAAGCGAAGCGAGCCTCTCTCTTGTCATGTCAATCAAGATCGAAATATATTTTATTTATATATTTATATGCGTACGTCAGCATTTGTCATATGGATTTAAAGCAAAACAGAAAGACGGATCGACAAAACGACAAGGCCAGATGAATGCAATTTTGACTTCGTAACATATGCGCTCAAAATTGAATCGAGGGTCCCCTTTTGAGGGGTCAACTTAATTATAATTTCTTGGTGAGAAGAGTGAAATGATTCTCAATTTTGCTTCCGTACGCGCCTAATAAAGAAATAACATTGATGCGTGACAAAAGGAATTGAAAGAAAAAGCTAGAAGAAGAGAGAAGTCAGTTTCTGAGTTTCCGTGCGTTAGTTTGATAGAAATTATTGCTACCAACCATTGTTATGCGCTACCGACCATTCTTATGCGACTAGCTAAGTAAATGAGTGAGATGATTAAAGCATGAACGAAGAATTGAAGACAACTAGAAGGAGAGCAACTGAAAGTCTGTTTGCTGAGTTCAAGTGTTTCGTTGACAGAAACTATTGCTACGTAATGCCACCATTGTTATGCAAATAGGTAAAGACAGAACACCATCGCTCGCCAAACACAATGCTAATGAGCGTTTACTAATGTTTATGAGATACTTGTGTAATTTGCTTGATCTGAGTGCTACAGTAGTAAGTCTTGATGTAAACTGCTTCTATAAGAACCTTTAAGTTTAAGCAAACTTTGGACTGATAAGAAATATTTAGTGTTTCAAATGGATGTTTCCAAAAATGTTGATATTACTGTGAATCCAGAAATTTCCGTACTCATGAAATTTTAGTTATTTTTGTACAGATACTTGGTTGTACTAAAATAACATGAATACTATATAGATAGATGCACTTGAATTCGGCTATAGTACAGTACCGATGTGCCACATGAAAATATGTGTACAAGCCACTTCATGGGTACTAAAATTTATGAGTATGAAAATTTCTGGATTTACGGTATCTTAAAATGTGGAAAACAACTTGAAGAAAGAACCATTGCAATACTGTAGAGAAATAAATGATTTGTGCATATATTATAGGTTATATACAAACATAATATAATTGTGGGTTTATTTAGGGTGCTGACTATAATTGTAAGAAGTGGAAACCTGACCAGTGAACCTGCCTTCATTACAGTACGTGTGTGTGTGTGTGTGTGTGTGTGTGTGTGTGTGTGTGTGTGTGTGTGTGGGTGGGTGGGTGGGTGGGTGTGTGGGTGTGTGGGTGTGTGGGCTGCATGTACATACACAATGTTATTACTGCGTCTAATCTGATGACACTCATAGGTCACTGTCGAGACAGAGAACAGTCCTCCTGTGCTGCTATTTGAAGGCTTGTCTGGAAAGCAACACTGGAATGTTGTAGCCGAGACTCATGGTGAGCCACTAAAAGTATTTCCCACAAGCACACAGTTTAAGGATGACGACAGCCGCACTGCATCAGGCCTGAAGCTCTTGATGACTGGAGCTAAAGATTGGTTAGCCGAGGAGCTTAGCTTTGACAAGGATATGGCTACTGAGTTTGGATTGGAATGGACAAGCTCGTGGTTAAATGAGATGACGTATGAGTTACAAGTGACTGGACACAGTTACTTTGAGGTCTACCTGCAGGTAATGGTATTATTTGGTTTTCTGTATTGCCAATATTAATAATGTATTTATTACAGGTGCTGCTGTCTGTCGTTTATGTTCATAATGGTGCCATGCCAAAGGGTGGTGAACGTACAGTGACTGTGATTGGTATGGATGGAGAAGGGGCAGGGAGTGTACCAGCCACTGTTCAAATTTCTATACAGACCGTTAATCAGCCTCCACTATTAAACATGGGAGCTGGGTTTGGTGTAGACGACAGCATTAGATTTGTAAGAGGTGGCGAGGCAACTGTGAGAATCAGCAGTCGACCAGACAGAATTGATATTGTGGATCAAGATTCGAGTCAAATTGCCAACTTGACCATTCAACTAAGGTTTAATCGTAGTGGTTGTTTGCATGCCCTTGGTTGTTTTCATTGGTGTGGTATGTAACAGATCTGGTAACAACCAAAACCTAGACTTGGACGAGTATGTGTTTGTGACTGGTTCTGTTCCAGATGGATTGACAGTAAGATGTTGATGCAAAGACATTTGCATTCTTTTGTAATGAGCGTTGTTGATCCAGGTGTCACAATCAACTGATGGGAAATCACTGAACTTCACTGGTTTTGCAGATAAAGGGGTAAGCTTAAGTTTTTATCAATAATGAGCAACTAACTGATCATGAAGGCAATGAGTTAGACAAGCAATAATTCATATCATGAAAGCAAATATTTAGACAAGCACTTGCTGTTACTTGTTTGTAATTTAACTATCTCACTCGCCTGTTCTGCACGGGCAGACTAGATTATTAGTTGTTAGTTAATTAATTTATCGTTGTACGCATTCATGAAGCATATCTCATTCAATAAAGTTACTTAATTTAATGTCGTATGCAAAGTTATGTTGTTGCATGAGTATATCCCATTCTGACAATTTATCATTAAGTGTATCTCGTTCACATGCATTTTTACTCTGTTCTGAAGAATTAGCAGCTGGACAGAATTCTCATGAAGAATTTCGTTCAGAGTTATATCCCGTTCAAGGATATCTTGTTCTGAGATCACAGGATGCGGATCAAAAGTATGACAGTACAATAGATTGTAACAAAACACAAGCCTATGGCAAATTTGGCAGAGATTGGCGCAGCGACCGAGGAGCCTATTTGCACACGAGATATTGCGACTCGCCTTTATATATATATATATATATATATATATATATATATATATATATATATATATATATATTACTTGCTACTCTTACAATTACAGTGTCTGCAAAGTAATCATGATGGCTGCAGGGCAATTAAAATTACTAAAACTTGACCAAACGAGACAGCGGGTGATTATTCTATTTCACGGTTATTTTTGCTATACATACAATGATTGGTCCGAGACAGATAGAAAATGGTAGTTTGGAGTTTAGACTGAAGATGATGGTACCTGCTGCTGTTGCAGATCAATAGCCAAGAGTGAGTATCACAAACAGGAATATATTGTATGAATCCTTACTATGTTTATATATACAATAACATGTAGACACAATGTGTTTAATAGGAACATGTTAGCTAGTTGATCATTTTAGTGTAGCTAGTCTTTATATAACCATCTATGGATGATTCCAATATACTCTTAAATGTTTGCTTGAGAAACAGAAGATTGGCATACTTGCATATACAATTGACTATCTATTACTTGAATTTCAGGCATATATGAATGTCCTTCAAATGATATGGTATGCAAACACAGCTAATGAGCCGACGTTGACAGCATCCGATGGTTCACAGTTTGAGCGTTGGGTATAAGTTTACTATTAGTCTGTACAGTTACACAATGATCTCAGTTTTTGCTCTGTCAGATTGTCATTGTCGTGTGCGATACGGGCACTGAGAGTGGCTCTGATGTGGCTTGTTCTGTTGCACACGTGATGATTTACGTTGTGGTGCATGATTCACAGTGCACTGTACAGCAAGGCTCTAATCGATACACAGAAGTGGGAAAACAAGAGCTGTCACAACCTCACTGTCACGAGCCAGAAACTCCATGGGATGGAATGCAAATACAAGTATTATTATGGTTGTTTTGTTACATTTGAGGCATGGACTGTAGCAATGTTGTAGGCTCCTATGGTTGTGTCTGTTGATGCATTTGGTGAGTCAAACAACACATTTGGTTTGGGAGCGTCTATCACAGTGAAGTTTTCCCACGATGTCAACAAGCCGCCGGTTTTGATGAGGTCGGATCTCCAACGTGTGCTGTCATTAGAGCCAAAGGAGATCGCTATGTCAGGACACGTTGGACTTTGGAAAGACAACAAAACTCTTGTTATCATATTTCCTCGTGTCGAGAAGAGGGAGGGCTCACCTATCAATGTTGACGAACTCCGAATTTTATTTAAACCACCTAACGGTTAGCAGTGAGTTGATTGTTTTATTTTTGATCGATCAGATAATGCTTTTGTGTCGTAGGTGCTTGCCGCACTGCTGGTAGCTGCAAACATGCCATTTGTCATGCTGAGCGAAGATCTTGTCCTGTTACTGGTATTTTCGGTGTCGGTGAGTACATTTTGGTTGAGGACTCACAGGTCAGCCTGTACTGGTTTACTCTCCTCATTGCTGGTATCTGTGGATGCCTGAGTGTCATCGCATTGTACTCTGTAGTAATGTTAGCGAGGGTAAGATGCAAGAGCAAGTCGTGCTTGTATGTTTTTTCTCTCTTTCTGGTCGGTTTTCTTTGTATTATTACCCTATTTGCTGTGGCGATGCTGACTTGGATTTGAGATGGAAACAGATTTTTAGAAATATGAAACTTGCAGGAATATGTCACTGTTGTAGGTATATTAACAGGATGATACTATTTGGCTGTTAGCTATAATTTACCTTTTTGCAATGTGCCATCACACTGTATCATTTCGTTAGGTCTAATGTAGACTAACACACATGATTACACGTCTGGATGACGTGACCAGAAACGAGGTTGCCACTGCAGGAGAACATCTAATATTCGTTCGTTTCTACATGCCCGTGGGCTGGCCAAGAGAATTCGGCCAAATTTCAGGGCTGCAGGTGTTTTTCCCTATGTGCAGGGCACGTGTGGGTGTGGCATAAATATTGAGAGGCATTCAGTGCTTGGATCCAACGTGAATGCAGACTTCAAATTCCTTGTTATTGTATTATGCAGAAGTCGATTTCTAGAAGTTTAATATTGATTTTATTTCTAGAGCTCTAACAATGGGCTTCTGTGGAATACGTTATCATTGAATCTGGAGTGTATGTCTGTGTTGGCCTCGGGGCACTGGTGCTCCTGCAACCCAGAATCAGCTTGACAAAACAACAATAACAGGAGAAAATGGTACAAGGGATTACAGTCTTGTGTAGAGGTCTTGGAGCCAAAGTGCAGTTTTCTGTAGCCAAGTTTGGCTTCATTACCATGGTAACAACATCTTTGAGTTTTAGCGTTTTTCCATCTGTCACATTTCTAGTAGCAGCATGCCAAATGCATATATCTTGTTATAGCCAGGTGTTTCCCCACTTGTTTGCTTAGCACGCAAATTACCAACCCCAGCAGCCACTCACCTTCACCTGCACCTTTCCTGCTCTGCCGATTGGTCTATGGCTTTCCATCCTCCCATCGTTTTCACTATGATCAACGTGTTCATTTTAGTTTGTGCAGCCTTTGGGTTTGCAAGTGCCACGGACGTTCACGTTCACGAGTCGTCGTGATGGCAGTTGTACCTCTAGCATTGTCTACAGTCATTCAGGCGTGTATTCTGGTTACCTTCTACTCTCACAAGTGTGTGGTTGTGTGGTTGAGGATGGGTGGAGGTCATGTGAGTTGGGAGCACACAGCTAGTATGGCAAGCTTATAGCATACTGCGTTTACGCTAGCAACTTAAGATAGGTAGAGAAATGCTTGTTGAATGAGAGTTGTAGGAATAGGTAACATATTTTCAAATGGAAGTAGTTGAATGTTCACTGTTTATCTGTGGTTAGCATCATCATGTGTGTGTTTCTACACACACACACACACACACACACACACACACACACACACACACACACACACACACACACACACACACACACACACACACACACACACACACTTGTTATATTGTGTACCTCACGTACAACCTCAGGGCGGAACATGTTGCTACTACAGTTGTTGTAAAGTGTGGTTAGGGAGTAGGGTAGAAGCCATGGAATTCTCTGGAGGAATGCAGACTGAAGGAGACATCACTGATAGCCACAGTTAACATTCTGCTAAAAGTTTGCTGTATGACTGATGCATATGAGAGCAGGTGCCAACTGAAATTTATCTGTGGAGGCAGCAACCAAACCATCATCAGAAATATGTCTATCAGTGTTGTATGTCGTCCTTTGTCTTCAATCCTTCAGGGAATTCCATGGCTTCTTCTAACCACACTGTACAAAGCACATATTGTACTAAATGTTGTGTGTGAGGTAATGTAGTAGACTGGTATTTTCTCCATGTAGAGGTGATGTAGTGATTTGTTAGAACACTCAATACTTGTGGGGGTTTTGACACTCTGGCTGCAGTACAATTTACTATCGTATGTACAGTGTATATGTACTGGTCAATATTTGGTATCAACTAATCAGTAAATGCCGAATGACAGAATGACAGAATGACATCACACCAGTCACGCTACATTTGACAGGCGCCAGATACGTCTTTCAGTCTTTTGTGTTCTTCTTGCTGGTGTTTAACTAAACCTGCTGTCTGAAAACACAGACGCAATGGCCTCTCGTCTTGTAAGCCAACTAGACTTTGCAATGAGACGCCAACTTGCTTTGAAAGGTATAGTGAAACTAGATGGACAACTCATCGAGAGCTACCCCGAGAAACCAAAAACTGTGCGAATATTTATCAGCTCAACATTTACTGGTCAGTACTATATTGCTGTTTGTGTATGTCATATATGTGTAAGTATGATACCAATGCTTTTGCAGACACTGCTGTTGAACGCAATGAATTGATGGTGAATGTGTATCCCAAGTTGAAAGCGTTCTGCAGTGAGCTAGGATACGATTTCCAGGTTGTCGATATGCGCTGGGGGATTAGAGACGAAGCCACAGCTGATCACTTAACGGTAGAGATATGTATAAATGAACTGAGGAAATGCCGAACAATCTCAACTGGACCAAGTTTTGTGGTAAGGCGCTTCCTATACAATATTTGTTTTTTGTGTGTTTTGTAGCTGCACTGTTGGCAGACTTTGCTTGGTCAGAAGTATGGCTACAGGCCACTCCCAAGAGTGATTGCAGCTAGTGAGTTTGAAACTCTCCTCGATGCAGTTGAGCAGACTGAGAAGACACTTTTGAAAATGTGGTATCGTCTTGATAGCAACGAATTGTTTGAGTCTGTCAATGTGCTGCAGCCAATCACGACATTCTATAATCACTATAACGATACAGAGCCTATGAACAAGGAGCTTCGTGACATTCACAGATCACAATGGTGGAAAGACTTTCTGATCATGCAAAAAGCACTTCGAAAAGCTGCTTCTGGGACTTTACAATCTGCAATTTCGCACAAATACTTTATGTCAGGTTAACTTTTTCGTATCTCCGTTACTTTTTTGTTCGACTTCATTTCTGTATTAATATATAGTTACTGAAGATGAGATAAGACATGGTATTGTCAATGTTGGTCCTTCCTGTAAGGATAGCTGTCTTTGGTTCTATCGAATATTCAATAATCTGACAGAGAGGGCTAGTGATAGGCTCGCTGGAAACTACATCGACAAGAACTGGGACCACGGTGGAGTCGATACGACAAGTCAAACATTGCTCGAAGAATTAAAAAGCACTATTATACCATCAGTTTTACCAGAAGCAAATATGGAGCATTTTGAGTTGGATTGGACTGGAAAGGGAGTCGAATTTGCTACTAATGGTCAACATGCTGCTTATCTTCAAGACTTCTGTTTACAGTTTAAGTATCGACTAATGAACATGATCACTACAGCAGTCGAGGATCGTGCTACCAAGCAACCTTTTACTGACAATGATGTGTTACTAACTGAAGTAGTTGCTCATGTTAACCATTGCATTCTTGCTTCACGGAATTTTAGAGGACGACATGATGTCATCTCTACAGTCCATGACTGTCTCAGATCTAACTCACTGTGTGTTTTGTATGGTCCACCGGGCATCGGTAGATCTGCTATTGCCGCTCGTGTGGCATACCATGCAAGTGGGCAGTTGTCAGATAAAATGACTGACGGAGCAGTTGTGAGTCGGTTCATTGGGGCTACTTCACACTCAACGACAAAACACCGTCTGCTTCGAAGTTTGTGTTTTCAGTTGAAAGAGGTTTACGACAAACACGAATTGGCAATACCTCAGGTATTATTGTTTATAGTTGTGCTTTACTTAGTCTATCTAATGACAGCTGTTTGAATCAAATCTAGAGATCAAGAGGGTTGATTACATCATTCCATCAGTGCTTGAGCCTGGCCTCACGAGATAAGCCACTTCTTGTAGTACTCGATGGACTTGAGTTGCTCTGCTCAAACAATGGAGATGTAGTTGATCGATATGAGTGGTTGCCGACCGCTCTGCCAAGCAATGTTCAGTTACTTGTTACAATTCAGAGTGAGAGCGATGGAAAAGCAGCTGAGACCGATAGATTTCGTATATTGAAGGTACAGTACGAAGGTAACGCTTTTATGTATTTACCTAAAGACTTTGAATGTTTAGAACATACTACCGGCTTCTTCTTTCGTTGAAGTGCCTCATCTCTCTGCAAGCGAGGCCAAGTCAATGCTACGTGCATGGCTACAATCAGCTGGCCGTACTCTGACTGAGAGTCAACAGAGTATTGCTGATGATGCCGCAGTTAACTGCCCTCTACCTCTCTATGTGAGACTACTGGCAAGTGAATGCAGCAAGTGTCCATCGTACTGTTCTCCTCAGGAGTTGACGTTGGCGTCATCTGTAGAAGACCTGGTGATCACGTTTCTTGAGCAGCTAGAGGTACGACATGGTCAGAAGTTAGTTAGTCATGCTTTAGCGATTATCACTGCTGCAAGAAACGGTGTCAGTGAATCAGAATTGGAGGATATTTTATCGTGTAATGATGAGGTCTTGGATGATGTTTATCAATACTGGACACCACCGTTGAGACGATTACCTCCAATGCTGTGGCTGAGAATTCAAGCAGATTTGGGTGACTATCTAGTCAAAAGGGATTCTCAAGGTGCTGGCCTGCTTGCTTGGCGTCATCTGCCTTTCCATTGTGTTGCTAGTAGTCGATACCTGGACACTGAGAATGCTAGAGTACTAGCACATAGTGCAATATCTGACTACTTTCTTGGGCAATGGGCTGGTGGTCAGCTAAAACCATATGTCAACAAACACGGGTTGATGCAATTGTCTGACAGGGGACTGCCTTTGCAGCCTCTTGTTTTTCATGAAGATCCGACAAGCAAGAAATACAATTTTAGAAAATTGGATGAACTTCCGTACAACTTGTGTCTAGATGGAAGACTGGAGCTGCTGAAATCTAAGGTGCTGTGCTGCTATGACTTTCTACGCACGAAAATAGAATGCTACTCCTTGTCTGCATTGCTGGATGACTTTCAGTTAGCTGTAGGCAACTATCCTGATGACAGAGAACTAAACATTATGCAAGAGACCCTTCGCATATCTGGACAAAGTTTAGATAAAAGGCCACATGAGCTTGCTGGTCAGATTATTGGAAGACTAAGAGCACTGCTTGTAAATGATGACTTGCCCAGTCTTCGTGATTTGTGCTGTAAGATATTGCAGAGCCATAAGTGCTGTTTGATACCAACATCATCCTGTCTGACACCTCCTGGACTGCGGCTTCGCATGGTGTTGGCTGGTCACAACGGAGAAGTTAAACACGTTGCAGCTTCTTCAGATAATGCCACGGGCCTGTCAGTTGCTGAAGATCAGAAGCTGAAACATTGGGACTTGAAGACTGGTGCTTGTCTTCTTACGATCAGATGTGTAGGCAATGAAATTCCTGTATTTGTAGCCTTTACTCATGGCAATATGTGTGCCTTAGTTGCCAGCAGAAAGGGTACAGTTGAAGTGTGGCAACTCCTAAGCGGTCGACAACTCTTCTGTATCTCTACATTGAAGAAAGCGCTTCAGTTTTCTGTATCTACCAATCAACAGTTGTTGGGTACATGCAGCAGCAGGGAAACAGGTTTGTGGAATACAAACACAGGATCTATGATATGGAAGCGACACTTTGAACAGATACCGTGTGACTTGGTCATCATGTCTACAACCGTGGTAGTTGCTGGGAGTAAGGGACTTTTGGGGCTTTCCATTGCGGACGGTAAGGACTCTATTGTGCAGTTTGATACAATGGAAGACAACGTAAGTTGTATTACTGCTCATCACACTGACGATAAACTCTATGTGCTATTCATCGGATTGAAGAACATACACTGCTATGATGTAAACACTGGAGATGTTTGCAAAGTCTGCTGCTCGGGAGTAAAGCGAGCAGAGAAAGCGGTTGCCATTGATGACGCTGCATGGCTTGTTTTAAAAAACGGTCAACTTGTGATGGTGACGAAAGTCGGTTCTTCTGCCGTTTGTATACAACATGGATATGTAACTGCATTTGCTTGCCACGAGTCCTCTCATATTATGACTGGTTCATCATCTTCTCTTGTCTGTTTCTTTGACTTGGTAAATTACTGTCAAGAAATTCAGAGGATATCTGATGACAGAATGATTCCAGTGGATCGTATCGAAGTTACTCAGGATGATGCTGTTGTTGGCCTTGGTGTGTACAGATCAAACAAGTCTGTAGGTGAGAGTAAGAAATTAACTCATCTCACAGTGTGGGCTGGTACCGGTGAACTGCGTAAACACTTTCTAATACGTTACTGTGTTAAACGCTTCACAGTGTTGCCACAACATCGTGCTGTACTACTTTGCCATCGTCGTCTAGTAGTGGTCAACTTGCATAATGGCAATGTTGAGCACAAAATCCAAGGTCAAACTGGACGATATTTGTATGACATAAGTATGGACCAATGCGGGCATTTGGTGGTGCTGTCTAAAGGAAGACGAAATCTAAAACTTGTTGATGTGCAACAAGAAAAGGCCATCACTGTCATTAAGGTCGTTGAGAAGACAGAAAGACGTCGTCTCAATTCTCTGCTTGTTAGTGCCAATGGAAACGTGGCAGTTTGCTGCCAAGAAACCTGGTCACAAGACATCGGTCAAGGAGATAATGGTTTGATTTATATCGTGAACTTGATCACGAGGCAGGCAGTTTTTGTCATCTATCCCGAGCAGAGTTACAACTTCTCGGGATCATCGGTTAGTTATAGTGGTGAGCTGTTTGCTTTACCCATGAATGGATTTGTTTCTCGCGATGTGTATAGTGATGATAAGCACGTTTACGGATTTCAGCTCTACTCATTGTCTGAGAAATCAAAGTCCCATTTGTTGTCTAATGCTAGTGCAGAACCATACAGATCACACTGGTGTCCTTCCGGGCTCATTCTTATTACCAGTTGGTGGGATTGTTCGATTCGTTTGTGGTGCTGCAAAACTGCAAATCTACTAAGTGTCCTGAAGCAACACAAAGATGTTGCATCAAAGTTTATTGTGTCTCAGGATGGACGGTTTTTTCTCTCAGCGTGTGAGAGTTCGGCTGATCATCAATTACTTGTTTGGTCCACGAGTGACTGCACACTTGTAGCGTCATTTACTCCTGATGAATGTCCAGAGGAAGTAACAATGACTGCTACAGCATCGTCTGTTGCCTACCGATCTGCTACTCGTGGTCTTGTCACACTTGCTTTTTCTTCTAACTTCACTCAGCTTTCAGAGTCTTCTGTATCCAAGGTATCTTGCCAGTCAATTGAGGCAGAATTTTCAGCAAGAGCTCACTTTAATGCTGACATAGACTCTGACACAGACACTGATGACTGCTAAGGGGCACTGACTGGTGTGATGCAATGAAAAGAAATTTGAATTGGTAATTGAGTGATGTTGTTTTTGTTTGTTTTCGTTTCATTGTAGTTTTGTTGTTGTTGTTTGGCAACGCATGAATAACAGTAGATAGTTCAGCAAGGACTGTACACGTGTGTACATGTACACATGAATTATTCATTGAGATCATGGCACAGGCGTGGGGAAGGTGTCTGTGGTTATTTGTGGCGCGCCTGTGCCGTCTGGTCTGTTTCCTGGTATAAATATAACGTTTGTATCTGTCATATCAACAACTCTACTATAGATTATGAACCCACATGCGCTAGGTGTTGACAGGCCACATAATCTGGGTTATCAACGCCCCCAAATACTTCAATAGCACTTTTATATTACATTTCCTAACGTCAATTGAATGGTATCAAGTTTAAAGTTTAGTTCCCTCTGTGGCTTACTCCCTATAAGCTGTAATGAGTCATGGTTCAGAATTTTGATTGATTTCCAGGTAGACAACAGGAAGTGGAGGGTAATCAACTTCACTATCAGGATGGCCAGATCATTAGCAGGTCATTGCTTGCAACTCAGTTGGAACTCACACATCTTCACACACTTAGATGTCTTAATATATTTTTAACTACCTGGAAGAATTAATTAAGCTGTTCAAACAAACGTTAATATGGAACCAGAACAATCTGGATACTGCAACCAGCACAATAGTCACTTGTTGAAATCCTTGCCATCTCTATTTCACTTACATTAATATAACAAAGCTCAAATGTATGTCAAACATACAATTGTCATGAGAAATTTAAGTATCACAACCTAAAAAGCATTTACTCTTAGCATAAAATTTCAGTCTCCCTCTAGACTCTCTGACTTCCCAGAGTCTACATAACAAATACAGTGTACTAATAGGATACTATAGTATGACTTCCACTTCTGTAAATCTATATACTTGTACAAAAGTCTGGATACCATGAATAAAATTACCTCTTGTATAAAATAGGACATCATATCGCTGTTTCTGCACTAGAATCTCTATCACTAATTCTGTTTCGTGTTGATCTCAGACAGACGTTTCTAAGCACGGAATGCTTCTATCTGTATGGACAGAACACAATTTTAAGTGTTTCCGAATTTCCAACGATGTCGCTGTAACAACTTACCTACATCGGGTCTCACCAGTTGGTGACACGCAGTGTACACGTTGGTAAGATCAGAGAGTTTTGCGGCAGCAGAGGATGTGATTGGAGGACGATGACACACTCCATGTTTCCTGTTCGATGAGTACAAATGTATCACATTAGATTCGTCATTCGACGGCGTGAAGACGGACGGGGAAATCGAATCTTCAGACTCGGAGGCATGTCGACTATGATCTGTTGAGTAAAACGAATCCTTGCTATCTGACTTAGACATGAGAACATTGGATGGAGATAGGGTGCCTTTTTGTCCTTGCCAATATAAACACTCATCAGATGGAACCGAATCACAAACAATACCTTGAGTTCTATGAATAAGTAAATGCATAAATCAATAATTATGAGAAGCACACCACACACCACCCTCTTACTTGACAGTGATTGAAACTGGTTGGTCTTCATCTTTCAGTTGGCTCATGAGTATGAATGACTGCTTTGACTCTGCTCCCCGAGCTCTAGCCTTGAATTTTCCATTTACGTAGATCTTGTACCCAATGACAACATGACCATTATTGGACTGGCAACCTTGTACACTGAACAAATGTTGTCAGAAATAGGTTAATCAACCAAAATCTGAGTCAATTACCTGACTGGATTCCAGTTGACAATAAGTAGTCCATCTTCTTCTGTAACACAAGCCCCAGTAGGAGGGTCTGGAAGTGTGTTAACTCTGTCGCGTGGTGTGAACAATACTGACGATGGCCTTCTCTTGCATGGAGGAGGAGATACAAATGGACAGTCATCGGTCACAATTCCACTACTTGAACTGCTAGTACTTCGCTCACTGACTGTAGCCTTTTGCGAACAACGTTCATAGGTGGTGGAATAGGACTCTGATTCTTTAACTTCCATTGTTGTCAGAGACCTCAGTGTCAGCAGTTGTACTTTATTGCATGCATTAGTAGCAGAGAAACCCATCCTATGTACACACAATAATATATGTACATAAAGAAAAGAAGACCAACAGCTGTGAGAACATGTCAAACCTGTATTTGACCCCCTGGGAAGGCATGGAATCCACCGTGTGGCACCTTGTCCTAAAATAGAGATCCAGGTAAACTTGCAAATCACAAAATCTCTAACGCTAGTAGCAGGAAAAGTCTACAAGGGTCTGGATCGAAACCCCGAGCTCTCACTTCCTGTTTTTGTAATACAACCAGAGGCAATTGAATACAGCAATATACTGAAGGTCTACAAATGCAGTTTGATGAGTCATTCGCTCAACAGCAGCTGCCCAGATTACAAAATGGATACTGATTCTGACACTAGCACTTGAAAATTAAATCAGTGTATCACGTGCTTAGCTCTAGAACATTCTACTACTATACAACCATATTGGGTAGGTAACAGAGGTATCAGTACAAATGAACTAACCTGAGAAATATTTCATATTCCACTCCTGGTTTCAACTCATATAACACAACATGAGACGTCAGTGCACCTTCCGCAAGAGCCTCCAACTCTCCATTGAGAAAGACCTTGTAACCAAGCACTTGTAAACCGTTGTTGCACTCATCTCTGTCCAGCCTGCAACATCAAATCAAAAATTAAGAATCCCACTATACGTATGCATGCATGTGAGAAACTGAAATTGGACGAATTACGCCGCAAAATGTTTAAATTAGGAAATGAGACTACAAAAGTGTCATACATACTGATGTTTCCTTGGGCTCTAAAACAAGACACATGTCTATGCATCGCTTCCCTCCAGCAAATTACCCGTCATCTGTCACAACGTTAATTCACTTGAGGTGCGATAGACGAGACCTGTCTACGCTCCAAGTACCGAGCAAGCCCGGGATTTACACGTAGACGCATCTGGATTTACACGTAGACGCATCTCTCTAATAGAAATGAGGAGCATTCAACACTCCTGCAACAAACTCTAATTTTCCTCCATCAGATCCAATAAACCACCAACCTAGCTACAACATACACGTACGCTCTACTTCTCTAGTCTATACGCGTCATGGCTACCCTAACGAATTTCCCCGTACCCGTACAGCAGTCTCACATCTTGAACGAATTAGTACAGCAACTAGAACGCAGATTCTCGGATATGCACTTACCAGACCGGATTCCACAATACATAAACACCCTGTCCAAACAAACCGGCAACGGAAACATTTGTTGGAGGATCCGGAACGCCACTTGTACGACCTAAAAACATCAACAAAAGTAAAAGTCAGTAAACACGCAAGACTTCATTCATTCGGATGAAAGACGACGACGCATCATCTCGATTACAATCAGATAAAAATACTAGGCGGGGTCTGACATTTGAGCTCACTAAAGTCATTACCTGGTCGCCGCAGTGGTAAACAATCGTTCATCTGTCGACGACTCAACGGCTTCGAAACTCGTCGACCGTCGCTCCCCTTAGAGACAGACGACGAGTCACGCACGACTTCTTCTCGTCTAACGTTCCCACGACGAACGGCGTCGAATTCTCGACTGCAACGTGCGGTCACACGAGCCCGACTAATACTCGACACTCCCACGCGTCCACTCAGCTCCTTTTGACTGCACACGAACGAGCCGTCAAAAGGCGACGACGACGTCGACCTGCTCTGCGTTCTCTCTTCCGGACGGACGTCGGCGGACAGCAGCCTCCGCACTCTTGCCAGCCCGCTCTCTGCACGACGCACCTCGTTCGCGTGTCGATTCCCACGACTGTGACGGGGCTGTGCGCCCACCTGTCCGTCTGCGTCTTTTGCGGCATACTCGGTTACCGACTCCTCCGTCGCTCGGACGCGGACGGCGACCGACGGGTCGTCGAATATGTCGCGCACACACTCGAACGTCTTCGTCGGCTCCTCCAGGCTGCGCAAGCACACAGAACGCCCTCCGATACGACCGCAGCATCGCCTCAACTCGTCCTAAACACACACGACTCTGATAGAATAGAATAACCCAACCTGTGGAGGCGGAGAAGCTACCAACTTGCAGCGCTCGCCACGACTCGCTCGATCCGACGGCAAACTTGCGAGCACACTTGCCCAACGCAATCCAACCGTTTCCGTCCGAGCGTAGCGACAAGATCTTCGGCGTCGACCCATTCCCAAAGTGAACGATCAACAGACGACGCTCACCCATCCCGCCTGCTGCAGCAACGAGTGATCAACTGATAACAGGTCGAGGTATCAAACAATTTACGTTTGCGCGCCTAAATACCCTCGTATAATGACCTCATCCTCGTGGGCGGCACAGAAACCTGCCACTGGGTTAGTTCACACATTAGATTGCAAACAATATCAACATGATAGCCTCGCACCACTACAAAGTACACACCCACCCCACAGATGACGTCGGCAATAAGCGAATGCAGTGCTATGTACACTCGTTTCCGCATGGAAACATCTGCTTGCAGGAAGGTCAACTAGAGTCTATGTACACTCGTTTCCACATGGGAACTCTGCTCGCAGGAAGGTCAACTAGAGTCTATGACGTTACCGCGACAACAGATAACACACAAGTCAAACAGTTGTAATGACCGTCTTGTCTCTCATATGCTGGTCACAGTCACCAGGGACTGTTGTCTTTGACACTGCAGTCCCACTTCCAAATCGGACATTCTGATTGGTCGAATCCTTGTACTGTCTGTGGTGTCAGCATCCACTGGTGTTTCATTGAGGGCACACTCGTTCTTTAAAGTATCTTTGACACAGCTGAGAGCCGCATTACGACAGAGCTCTTTCAGATCGCTGCCCGTGTAGCCTTCTGTGTACTCGGCGACACGTTTCAGATCGACATCGTCGTCGAGCTCCTGGTCAGCAAGTATGACTTTAAGGATCGTCCATCGTTCACTGGTTGTTGGTAGATTGACGGCAAATCTCAACGGCATCCGCCGCAGTATGGCTAAGTCCACATCTTGTGGACGATTCGTTGCTCCTATTATGACGATCCGAGCACTCGAGTCAGAGTCGAGTCCATCCCATAGACTCATAAATTGAGCCTTCATCATCGCAGTCGTTTCATGATCGCTTGTCTGTCGTGATCGTAGAAAGGCATCAATCTCATCAATAAACACAACAACGGGCTGCAGCTTCATAGCCAAAGAGAAAACAGCAGCAGCCAACTTCTGGGATTCTCCATACCATTTATCCGCCAGGGAGGACAACTGGAGGTTAATGAAGTTGCAGCCGGCCTCTTTAGCCAGTACCTTCGCCAGCAGGGTCTTACCACAGCCCGGAGGACCGTACAACAACACACCACGTGGCGGACTGAGAAGAGGAGACCCGATAAAGAGATCCCGTCGGGACAGCGGCAAGATGACATTGTCCTTCAACTGCTCGATGACTGACTCGAGACCGCCGATAGCCGACCAGCTAAACTTCAATGCCGTCGTGTCCACCAGGTCGGCTGCCACCGCCAGTTCGTGTTCGCTTAGCTTGAGATGCGTTAGACGCAGCTTGGCGAGCAGTTGAACGGCTTGCTTCTCCGCTTTCTCGCGTTCTCGTCGCGCCGGGTCGAGGTTTCTCAACACCCAACGTATGCCGTAAACGAGAGCGACGTTGGCTGCGGCCACCAGAGCCACGCGCCCAATGTCGTAGGCCGTCACACTAAATTTTGTTTTCATCGCCATCCTCGTTGGGGCCCCAATCGAATCAAACCGAGTCTACTAGTCGAATACTGTGTAGAGTAGAATTCTAGAATCGTAACACACTGGGAGACAAATATGAGTCGAACAGCACACCAACTTCCTACAAGATGATCTCTACAGCAGAAGTCCCAAAACCCCGGATGTCGATTTTAAAGTGAATATATATACTCGAATTTGCATCATACACTACAAACACTATACAACAGAATCAATTTGCTAGTATTAACAGTATTTCTAAAATTTAATTGTGCGCAGTAGTGATAATTAGCTGCAGCTGCCACCCCGAGAGCAAATACCTCCGATGATAGGAAATCAGGACAGCAACAGCTTCCATCATTACACATGATTTTCATCCTTTTTAGTTTCGACAACAGGTTGATTCTGAATTGGATTTGCGTTGTATGCAATCAGTGCAGTCAATACAAGACCGATTGCGATCACGGCATAAACGTCCAGTGGAGTCCCAAACAACAAGTATGTGACGAATGCAGTCATGATGATCTCGAGAGCATTGGCAAACGTCTTGAGAATCGCATTCAGCTCCTTCAGGAATAAACTAGTCACGATACCGTTTGTACAGCTGTTGATCATAATCACCAAGACTTTCAGTTGCAAGATCGATCGTATGCTATCCGGCTGCACAGCATGTAGGAAATCTCCTTTCAGTGCGAGAAACAGCATGTTGCATAGAACCGAGTTGCCATACATGAATATGTTCTGGATCATTAGAGGTGTCGTGCCCGACGAATTCTTTTGTGGCTGGAACTTCCCTTTAAGTAGGTACTCGTTATACACAGCAGCAATACACGAGCACAATGTCTGCACTACCATCAGTAGCAGAGCCATATTTGGCTTTACTCCAAACAGAGACCAGCCCGGGCTGGACGTTGTGTTACCGTCTAACTTAGATTTGTGGCCTAATTCTTTTACAATGCAACCGGTTGTCAACACAAACAGTGACAGCCATTGAATTCGGCTCAGTTTTCTACTGAAGAGAAGCTAAAGAAATACACAACAACACCTGACTGACACAAATGCGGTGGATCAGATCAATCGTGTCAAACCTCGTACACGACTCCTGTGACTACTACACGAAACTGCAAGAAGACGTAGTACGTCGTGGGATCATAGCTGGACAAATTTACAAACTGTAAGTTGTTGTAGAGGCAGTAGAGGAATGCAGGAACAATATAGAGAACGCCCACTGACAAGAGAAACAGGAAACTATCAGTATGACCACTAAGCAAGAAATATATAAACATGCAAGTAAACAACTAAACTGTTTGTCAGTGTGTGAATACATAAGTAAATGCATAACACAAATAACACACACACATGCGTGCACACATGCACACACACACACAAACAAACAACACACACACACACACACACACACACACACACACACACACACACACACACACACACACACACACATGCACGCACACACACACATGCATAAAACACACACGCACACACACACACATGCATAAAACACACACGCACACACACATGCACACACATATATACACACACACGCACATGCACACACACATACACACATACACACACCCACACACACACACACGTGCACGCACACACACACACACACACACACACACACACACACACACACACACACACACACACACACACACACACACACACACACACACAAAGACTCTCAAACGATTCTAAGTGTATTAGCATAATTTCATATTTAAATAAACAATTGCTTACAATATAAACATTAGTTACTGTAATTTAAAGCTTTGTACAATTCTAATTTATCATTTTCCAAAAAACTTGTTTAGGTTTTAATTGATAAAAACCTGAAATATTATATTAAAGTGACTACGTACAGATGTAACAAAGAGAAAACAATACCAGCCTGTCATAAATCCCATTGGGCCAACAGCATCAGGTAATGCACAAGTAAGTACTACATGCACAAGACACATGCACTAGACGATTAAGTACGACAAGTTTAACCGAGCCACCCTTACTACCTAACTACTCTACAAACATATTGTCTTCTACCTGGTGAGTACGGGCTATCCCAATTCATGCCAATCAACATGTGCAATGATACCAAACAGGGAACACAAATTGAGTAGAGTAATTTGACTTCCACCACAACAGCAAGCCGGTTCAAGCATCTTGACTATGCACCAACACATGCCACAGCACTACTGATTCTACTTCCAATCACTCTGCTTTCCCACAACAATATTAGAACAACAAGCTGGTCAGAATGTTTCTGACCAACATTAAGACTAAAAGAATTAGAAGAGCAACAATGTACTAGGTGGGTAAGAACAAGGCTTTATCCCAAATTCACTCATAGGATGCCAACACTGAGTCTCTGCCCAGCAGTTCACACCATCCCTGCACACCCCATAGGACACAACAACTCAACACGTCATAAGTAAATAGCAAGATGGTAACGGGTGATGTTGCCATCAAACAGACCAACACAAGAGAAAGAAGCCACATACCACATCAATGTTGCTATGGGTGAAATGTGGGAAGCCGTATTTACATCAACAGCAGCAGCTCGTGCCTCTGTTTCACAAACAACTGAAGCTTCTCATTACATTGCAAACCCTAATGCTGCTCTTTCATCCTACAGAACACAACTAATGTTGTGTTAGTATAAAATGCGTCCACACCACAACTAGAGACAGTTAGCTCTATGAACTACAATTTGTTTTGTAAACGTATGGGTTGGCTACACGAGGCCAAACGAGCACATGAGACAAACCTATGACCCCAACTCGGCTATTAGACTCACAGCCCTGAGTTTAAACTTCACTCAAATTCAGTTTCGGTTTGATGTAATTGTGATAAATGCAAGACTTGAATTTCTGAGAAAAATACATATAGAAACCAACTCTGAACATACGCCAATCAGCGATGCATTGTACGTTGATCAATACGAAGCTCTTTTGTTTGCTTCATCCGCTCTCTCGCTCTAATAACACACTTATAAAGTGTTCCCATTGCATTTGCACTGCATGCAAAGACATTACAGTACTTAATATTGAATCAGATGTGTAGTGACCACCAACATACTATCTTCCCCACACTGAGCAAACAGATGTGCTCAAATCCACTAAATTCACATAGTATCACATTCCATAATTGCAAAGGCTGTGGTTAATTACACAGTTTTCAGTGCATCGAAGGTGAACAATTGCATCACCTCAGGTATGTGACCAATGAGACTAATCAACTACTTTCCTATTGCAATGAGTGTTCAAAATTTTATGGCAGATGTAGTCGTAATTTGGCAACCTCAAAAAAGCTTCAGTTGAAAAGGAGTTGAAGACTTTTACATATATTTCATAAATTCCAAATGATGATACCGTAAATCTCACTTAAGAGGTGTTACTTTCAAGGCTGGTTCACATACCCTACGCTGGACCAACGTAATGTAACGTTGCGAGCATCGTCTGTGAACCAGGTGACAATACATTATGTAGGTTGGAATACAATGGTATTCTATTTCGACGTAACGGAGTGGAACGTTTGACCAATAGGGTTTGAGCAATTCAGCAAGTGGTTTCTTTAAGTTAACCGTATGTTAACCAAGAGAGTGACACGACCAAAGGTCAGGGTATGCAAAAATAGATAACAACTTTGAACGAACGTAGTATGCTTCTGTGGGCTGATTGACTGGAAAGTATCTAAAAGTCTCGATTCAGAAATGGCAAACATAGACAAGTCTGTAACATTATGCCACTAACTGATTTCGACACAAGAAAGATAACATTAGCACTGCAAATACTTTATTTCCACAGTCTTAAAAAAGTGGTCACATCAAGTTGTCATTGGACGCCTAACTGAGTTCATGTGATGAACAATTGTACGAAAGAGGTTGCCACCCTGACGACTAAAGTCAATCAACTTATGGTGGACCCAATGAATCTTTGTTTTATGCTGTAGAGTAGAATAGTGGAATTACTCAGGCCAGACTGACAGTGACACCTCTGAAGTGCTGGGATTCCGTTTACTTGCCAGAACAATCAGTATAATTATTTGATATTTACAAATATATGTAAAAGTTTTAAACTCCTCGACGATTGAAAATTTTGTGAAGTTGTCAAGATTATGACTACATCTTCCATAAAATGTTAAACACTCTACAAATATATCTAATACAATTAATATCAATATCTCAATTTACCATCACATTTCATGCTCATTTTTACATTTTAGCATAAATATGCACTGACCTTTCCAATTAGCCTTTATCTCTGCTAACATATTACTAAAACTCGAACTGCAAGACAAAGACCGAGTATCACACAAATCGTGCCATACGCACACTTCTCGTTGTCTTACTCTTTCAAGTAAAGAAACATGGAAACAACCATTTTTAGTGCTTCTGTCAACAACACGACTGTTGTCGTGTTGTAGCTATATTTTCCATCTTTATCCTGAGACAGCGTCACCAGTATACCTAGAATACAACAGTACTTTGATGTATATCAGTACACGCTGCACAACCAACTGGCCCAAATGTGTGTCTCTTTGCCAAGTGACAGTAAGAAGATGATAACTATAGTCTATAGCTCCCATAATGCAGTCTGTACTTCTAGAATTAGATGACGAAGTGCCTAATTTTTCATTGTATGGTATATAACCTGCAACAACATGTATGCCAAAAGAGTGACATGCATTGCTGGTATACGTGTCATGAGTAAAGCATGGATATGGACAAACCTGTGAATTTCTAGTTTTTCTGGGTAATTTGAGAGTTATTAAGGTTAGGGTTAGGTATGCATGGTTTGTACACTACAATCTCATCCTTTATGCAATTCATTAGCCTATAATGCACTTTGTTGGCACTAAACACATGGTGTTTGCTATCAGAGCCATTAGGCTGTTATTTGCTAACAAAAGGATCACACAAGTATAAATACATCATGGAGCTCCCCAGTGGGATTCCCATGGTCGCTATTTTCTAAGACACATAGCTAAACAAACATAGTGATAGTTCCCACTATTTCTGGAGCAAAACCAATTGACATGTGTGCCCTAATCCTAATTTTAAGTTGTAAGAGTCTGCACTAGTCACATGTTGCCATTCTCAACATAGACATGGCTAATGAAGCAAGTCTCAAAGTACAGAGATGTTGCAGCTTTCAGTTATTTGGCCATTCACCGCTAGTCAAGAAGTGCCTGATACTGTGACAATACACAATCATTCTATAATAGATCTTGATAATAAGCAATAATAGTGTCTAGTCTCAAAGCCACTAAAGGATGTGATGGCACCAACTTAATCTCTTAACAAATTAAAGCAGTCCGCCATCCTGACAACAACAGCCATATATTATGGACTTTTATTACTCATAAACCACACAAGCTACCCAGCTGACAGCGCTATAACACAATAGATCTCCTAGTCCTACTACAACAATACACAATGGAGTATAAATTAACATTAATGCACTATTGCTAGAACAAGAACAAAGATGTTTGTTTAGGCTTTGTAACTGATGTGCAAGTTTCACCTCCAGACAGTTATCATACCTCCCCATAACAATGACAACAACAATGAAGCATTCTATTTGTACATTAAAGAGACCATCTTTAAACCAACTCAACAACTCTTTCCTCAACAACATAAAATGATACACAAATTGCAAAAGGCAGAAATTTTTTTCCTTGAAACAAGATACGGTATTCGCCCATAATAACGCCCATACCGAAATAACGCCCATGCCCGGATGTATGCCCATGTGCGACAAGTCAGAACTTTCAGCCCGAAAAAACGCCCATGCCCAACTATACACCCATGCCCAAGTATAAGCCCAGGATATGCATGTGCAGACAAAACTAAATGGGTCCGCAGAACATTCGTCTCCGTCTGTGTGCATTTGATGAGCTGGTGTCAATGTTGAGTGAAAGTGCTTGCCGCTAACTCATGTCTTCGTTGCAATTACTGACCCTGATGCTCTTGACGGCCTTCAGGCCGACCACGTGTGTCTAGTGTTTAGTTTCTGCGTGGATCTTGATTCTGAATGGATACCAGTACCTTAGATCTTGCAAATGGATAATTGCAAGCATTTGTGATATTTCTGTCTTCAAGTATTTAGATGATGACTGGCCAGGTCGACAACAGCATCTAGTGACCTAGTGACCATGTATACGCCTAGGACCAAAATAACACCCATGCCCTAGTATACGCCCAGAAAAAAAGTGTTTCTTTTCTATACGCCCAGGGCGTTATTACGGGCGAATACGATATTCATCTATCCTTCACAATATAATGCAATCATCATAAACATGAGCTAATATATTATGTACTGCTATAAAATCTCTACCACAAATTTAGAGACAGTTTGTTCTGACACAAAACATCACTCAGTTTTAGAAGACACAAGGCATTTGGTCTGCCTTGTAGCTCTAATATATTCACTATGGCAATCACCAGCATTGAACTGGAAACAACAATTTTCTAAATTTTGCCCCAACTATCAATTAGAAAAATTGGAACACCCACACAGAGTCTGAGACGTACACACAGACACACTGGAAATGATCTACAGAACTGCATCACATTCTGTCAGACATTAAAATTGCAAATTTTAAAAATGAATGTCCCCTACAATCGACAGATTAGCTATGACATAAAATAACACAACCAAAGTTTTCTTGGTCAATGAGGTGTATGACCATCTTAACTGACTGCTTGAAGTCCACAATTAGGCCACTGGTTCTTGCTGGAAGGATTCAATGCTACAGCTATCAGGTGAAATTCTGATAAGGTCTTTAACAGTCTCCACAGAAAGAGGACTACGACTGTTTGATTTAATCCTATTTTTGCACACAGTGTAAGGATACACAACGCACAAACTCTGCAATAATTTAACTGTGAGAGGGCTTCTACTTTCTTGTTGGACGGTAACGTCCTGTGGACTCCACAATCGCTCTGTGTATATTACAATTATTGTGATGAAAGAGTGAGACAGACAGACAGATAGACAGACAGATGGACAGACAGAAAGACAGACAGACAGACAGACAAAGAGACAAATATTGTTTGAAATTTTTAAACATCTTAGCCATACATTGAGCCAGAAGAAGGTTTTTACTGAAACGTTGCTCATTATGTATCTTTACCATCAACTATTGTTCTCTTCACATTTGTCTACATATCTACCACGTCAAGTTTCCGCGGATCAGATCGTTTCCGTCTTTGCTCTCTGTTTATCTTCCAGACAAAGAGACAGACAGACAGACAGACAGACAGACAGACAGACAGACAGACACACACACACACACACACACACACACACACACACACACACACACACACAGAACATTGTTTACATGGTGGCCAAATTTGCACGAGCCAGTTTGGCTCGAGTCAAATCGTCTAGTGTAAAGCCGGTATTAGTTGGGCTTATAATGCAATTGGAGCAATACAACAGAAGCATGCAAAAAAGCATTTAGTACTAGATATAATTGCAGTTTTTTTAATTGGCTGAGCCCTATAGCTGGGATTACTACCTACTAGCCACTGACGACTGACAATTCCTGATTAGTAGCCATCTGAAATATTTAGTGGCCATGGCTACTAATTTAGTCACCACCTAGAGGCCCGAGTCCCACTATTAGAGTAAAACATGTTTCATTCAACTGCAATACGTGGTGTTGCTAAAGATCCCTGAGGCAAAAGAAAACAGATGCCAAACATGTCAATTGTGATGTGACCAACCAACTTTTCAGAGTAAACATGAACTACCCTGAAAAACTTATTTGTGCGTGGAACCACAAAACGCAATGTTGTGTAACTGCATGACATCACACAATCAAATTCATTCTTTCTTAAATTGTTGATATATGTCTCACTTGGCCTTTCAAATCCTGAATTCACGTTACTGTGTTCTACACTGGATTACAGCGCGCTAGACCGTCACTGACTCACAGACACGAAAAACAACCACTGTCCTACTCATTCTCACCTTGATTAACGCAGAGAACTGTGTAAGCAGCGAATACTGCTGCACCCTTCTTTGTAGGGAATATATTCAGAGTTGCTGCCATGCGGTTCAAGTAGCCAGGCTTACTGCGCATGTGCACAACTAACATGACGTAGTCAGGTGATGGATGAAGAAGAGCTTGAGAAATTGGCTACTAGAGAGCTCCTAAAGGAGGCTAAGAGAGGAAAGATACGTGCTGAACAGGCTGGAGCTTTGGGCTGGCAGACATGTCCGTTGCCGAAGGTGAACAGACGTTTTATGGGAAACATGGTGATGGGGACCGTCTCAGAGAGACGGCGGCAGGAAGAGAGAAAGAAGAATGGAAAGAGTCATCACCGCAGAGACACATCGGAGTCTCACAAGCGCACATGGAAACGTGCTACTAGCCAGGATACGCAACGCGAACCTGCAGCAGAAGCAAAGAGAAGTCGAAAGTTGACAGACGCACAAGAGAAAGACGATAGACGACAGTCGGGCGATAGGGGACTCAACAGACGAAAGGCTTCGAAACATAAATAACCGTCTGGCATTTTGACTGTTTATTGTGTAAACATTGAAAGTGCTGAAATCAGCAGATAGTAATTAAGTTGTAGTTGACAATGGCACCTGCTACTTGTAGAAAAGAATTTATCAGACTGCCAAGGTCAACTGTCTAAATCTATGCTTCCAGAGAAATCTATGGCGAACCATGCCATAATAGCCTCCTGTCCTGTTCTTGTTTTAGGTCATTTAAATAGATAATAGTAAATTGTAGTAATAGTGTTCTCCCCGGGATTTGCAAAAGGGATGATTTTAATATTAATAATACTATGTGACGTCACAATATTTGGTGTTAGTAAATTAAAGTATATTTAGTACGCAGAGTTTAATAGCAGTGGTGTGGATTAATCAATTTCTCTCAGTAAAATACATTTGAAGTGACTTCTATCTGCAATGACACCAAAGCACTCAAGTACCACTCTCGTTGATCATGCATCCAGGATGGATGGGAACAGTTTCTGGATCACTACCAGGATCACAAAAAGGCCCAGCAACAGGAAACTTGAGTCTACTAAATTTACTGCCTAGGGTCCACGTATGAAATGCTTGTGTTTCTTAGTATGAGTAAGTTTGAACTCAGAGATAGACCACCTTGCCCACTGAGAAAGCTAAGCAGTGAGAATCCTGGGCGCTTTTAGAAATCTTGGCAAATGGCAAGTGTCTATGCACTAGCTGTGCTTGTGTTTTTCTAGTATGAGTTAGGTTTGAACTCTGAGGTAGACCATGCACCTTGCCCACTGAGGAAGCTCTAGCTAGACAAAGTGATTGAGAATCCTGTGCGCTTCCAGAAATCTTATCAAGTGTCTAGGCATTGGAAGTCCTCGCATACTGAAAATACGCGTGTGTTTATGCATGGAAACAACCTTGTAACTACATTGGTGATTCACACTGATTCCATGCCAGGGTGGATACCCTCACGGCCTATGATGTAATATGAAGGCGGACTTGCAATTGTTTGCACAGTATAGATAGACTGATACATTCATCTAGTAGCAGTCTTCTGGTTGTGCACGGCAAGTGGTCTCAATGCAATGTGGCCCCTAGATGGATGTCAAACACGTCATATCTACGCGATTGTCACCACCGTGTTTCTCATTGGATTTTACCTCCACACATCACTCCAAAAGGAATTCGAGAAGGCAGACCTTGCAGAACCAAGCAGCTCTGATGGCATTCTCACTAATGAGAAGATGTTGTCTCTGGATGATTACTCTGACCTTCTGGCACGTCTCTCTATTGTTGGATCCATGGCATCCATAATAGCATGTATTGCCATATTTGTGACTTACACGTGTTTCAAATCTCTCCGGTCACTGACTGGACTGTGTCTCATGAATAAGACGTTAGTTCTGGGTCTGTCACATTGCTTCATGTTGTTGGCATCCGATGGCAACCTGTCGCTCATCCTTCCTTCCAGACATGCACAGAGCAACAGCACTTGGGCAGACCATTCCAACAACTGCAAAGTCATCGCGTTTTCTCTGCACTTCTTGATCCTTGCCAGATTTGCTTGGTCGAGTGTCTTGGGCTTGCAATTTCTGAGGATAGTAGCGAAGAGAAGAAACATTGAAAACAAGAAGAAGGAAAGCAGACGATACACACGATACTGCATTTATGGCTGGCTTCTTCCTGCTGTCGTTTGCAGCATGTGCCTCATCAAAGACCTAAAAACTAGTAACGTGTATGGAAGAGTAACTGGAGAGACATGCTGGATTGTCGATCAGCAAACAAACATGATCTTGTTCATGATTCCATTTGAACTAACTCTCACCATCAATTTCTACTACTTTATCAGATTCATTGGCACCACTCATCAACTGCTGCAGTGTGCACGAAATGAACTACGTACCCAGAAACAAAAAGACTTTGGTTGGGGATTTGAAGTACGGCTGTTCATTGGAACATTCTTTATGCTCGGACTTACCGGCATGTTGGAATATGTTATGGCAATTAACAAGATCTACCGGCTACAAAATCTCCTAACTCTCATCCAAATCTTCCAAGGACCAACCATTACCTTTACTTTCCTCCTTCAGAAAGCCGTGACAACCAGATTTACAAGAGTGATACGAAACCTCGTCAAAGCCATACTGACACAAATGGATACCAGAGAACTCTCCAGCAGAGATTCTGTCGATGACACCTCCATCTGGCTTACAAACACCAACAAGTATGCAAACAACAAGATGTCAGTCATCAGTGGCACCACAGAAGATCAATGCTGAATATTCACAACACAAATAGTAGGAACAGTTTGCGCAGATTCTAGGCATTAGCATGAAGTCAGACAGCACTAAAAGTATCCAAGTTCTATACCACATATTATCACATCTGTACCAAGCTTTTAGCAGTAGACAGTCTATTCCTATAACTGCAATATCCTGCTAGGGATCAAGCAATGACTTCATATTGTACACAATTTGTACAGCTAAACTTAGCAATGTCTCAGTCATCAATAACAACAACTGATACACTATTCTCATCCACATGTTACCACTCTAGAGACTTACATCTCCCTTCTGAGTGAGTTTCACTTCTATTTTCTTGACCGTCGGCCTCGGCCTTTCTTTGGATATCCTTTGCCACCGGCTTTTCGTTTCGCGTTCATCTCCTCTCTGTAGTCGATATGCGTGTCTCTGTATTTAGTCCGTGGGCCAGGTCCCCAAAAGACGAAGTTGCATTCCATCCACGTGAAGACACACATTTCTTTTTACGAAACGTTACAGGAATCCATTTAAAGCATTTCTTCACTTGTCCCCCTTCGTGAATGTTGTCCGTTCGGTTGCATTTGCCTATTTTTGGTTCTGACAGCGAGTACGCTCTGTACTCCGAGGGCAGACTCTGTTTTCTAGCATTTATAAGCATAACATTAACTTGAAGAAGACATATATGAGTATTTAGACAGCAGCTATTCAAAACATAACGAGAGACTGGACAAACACGAACAGATTGCGCTCGAGTCTCTGCACAAACGAGCGTTAGCGGCAATGTTGTTTCTCTTGCCGTCGTCAGCAAAGACTTCTAGTACGTTTACACTGAGTGCCAAGTAGCCTTATATCCTCGTTTGAGAAGTATTGTTTAAACTCAGCTGTATTCACACCTACGTTTTTCGCCTTTACCTTCCAGTGTCGACGTCCTTGAGTCAAGGCTGCTCTAGTGTGAACTCACCTTCGTTTTGCTTCTAATCTTTGTACACGGTATATTTGTACATACTCTAGTAGCATATCCTCACCGGATCTAGATAGAACAAACGCGGATGTTTCTTGTTTCTACGAACGGACTATCACGTAAAAGGATGTCTATAAGGAGGCGGACATTGGAAGAATAACAAGGATCTAGACTGATGTAACGCTACTAGGACACTACGACCGAGTCCCTCAAAGACAAATTATGCAGAAATGATGTCTTCAAAACAGTTTCAATGTATACAATCTGCGTACATGAAGTTCACCGATTCTGATCACGGACAGACGGCAGCGTTTTGAATGTCGTACTGCTATATGATTGAACTACTGCTGCAGTTTGTTCGTTCCTTTCGGATTGGAGACTGGTCTCTCCACTTGCAATGCCTTCACGACATGATACCATGGATGTTTGCATACGACAGAACAAACTACTGTCGGTATCTCACTGTCTACTGGTACGACATGGTCTCTCTTGCAGAAACTCATCCGGATGCGCACGCTCTGTTAGAAGCAGGAGAGTTTGCTGTCCAAAGGTCTCATAACGTCTTCGCACAAGTACCTGTTGACATGGCCATTGAACAATCTCTAAATGGCGATACTAAAACCAAAGGAGGAGTTATTGGTAGTAGTCTGAGATGCGGAGCCGTTCAGAGATGGATCGCCTCAGCACATGACCGTGCAGCCATAACTGCGGCTTGCCACAGTTTGGCTGGCATTTCAAAAGAGTCTGATAGAAGCAAGCGACACAAAGATTTGACGCGAATAAAGCGAGACGAAGATGATGTTCAGAGTGTAATTGGTACGCTTGAATGTTGGTCTAACCCATTTGAGGCGTCAAGCTGCGTTGTGAACATTTCATCTGGAATAATGGCTCCACCTGACGTCGCGAACGACCTCTTGCAACCGTACCAAATAGGAAGCACACATGCCGAGAAGTTTGTTCATGAACGCTTGTGTAGTGGCAGTGTTGGATTTTTTGACAAGCTGCAAAAGTTGAAGCTGAAAATTTTCTCATCGATAGCCAAGACAGTCACAGTCAAAGCTAATTCTCGTGATGGAGCAATAAAGGCTGACAGGAGCTCCTTTCACGAATGTTGGCAATTTCGACGAGTAGGAATCTTGACTTGCGGATGGTCCTTTCGTTTTCCTTAAGTCCACTGCCATTGAGTTTGACTTCACCGCAAGGTACTTTGAATAATACAACCAAGTCTTCTTTACTGCCTCTCTTGGAAAGCTATGGCTCCCCGGTAGAAAACATTGGCAGAGCAGCACTGCTAGTCGACGCAATGGCTACCATTCAATCACTTACTAGGCCTACAGTCACTTTTCGAGATCTTGCTTTTCAAATTCTTCGCTCAGTATTAGGCACTCGTGACCACGATCAGCTTTCTCGTGTTGACTTTGTCATAGATCCATCTGTATCCATCAAAGACGCAGAGCGCAGCAAGCGTGCCTCTACCGGCGTTATTGTTTCCCATATTATTAATGCGTCTCAGCGATGTCCAAAGCAGTGGAAGAAGTACCTAAGCTCTGGAAACAACAAGAGTGCTCTGTTGGACTTTTTAGTAAACGAGTGGACTTCTTCTTGCTACAGTAGGATGCTCAAAAACATTAATTTTTACGTTTGTTCCGGAACCGGTTGTGTCCGCTTGACATCTACCGACGGTGAACAGGTATCGCCGTCAGAGGTTCTTGAGCTAACGTGCTCTCATGAGGAGGCAGACACAAGACTCTTCCTACACGCTGCGCACGCTGCACAATCTAGAGAATCAACTACCATAATCAAATCTCCAGACACTGACGTTGCTGTCATTGACATATATGCAGCCTCTTTGGATGTTTTTCGTCATGTTCAGTTACTGTGACTAACGGATACCAAGGACCGGCGGCGTTTCGTGCATTTGTCGAGGCTAGCCCACGCGCTTGGAACAGAAATATGCAACTCTCTTCCAGGATATCATGCATTTACTGGTTGCGATACTACGAGTGCATTCTATGGTAAAGGCAAAAAGCGGTCTTTTGAAATTCTAATGAAAGATTGTACAATTCAGGCAGGCATGGCAGGACTAGGAGTAGCCTATGAATGCTCGTTAGACACTAAAAAAGTTGCGAATTGTTTGTTTGTCGATTGTATGGACAACAGAACTGCACATCTATTAATGAAGCAAGGTACAAAATCTTTTGTGCTAAGGCTCCTGCGTGCCAGAACCTCCCTCCAACAGCCGATGCCCTGTCACTGCACGTCAAACGGACCAACTACCAAGGCTACATTTGGAAACTTGCTCTCCAAGCCTTTCCTGCCGTCGGAAGTTGTAATGGACACGGTTGGATTGTGTATGGACAAGAAAAATAGAAATCAAGTGGATGAGCCAGCCCCCAGCACCAGATGCAATTCTAGAAGTACTTAACTGCAGCTGCAAAACTGGTTGCAACAGCAATCGCTGCGGTTGTTTTAAAATGAACTGAAGTGTACAGAAATCTGTCGATGCGAGAATTGCAGTAACTATGACCGGGGAGAGGACGACACCAATGCTGTAGATATTCATAATGCTCCTGTTGATGATGATGACGACAGCGACGACGACGACGATGACGATAGTGATAGTGATGACACTGCTGAGAATTAATTAAGTTAAGATAGCAGCGTGTCGTCAGACGGGGGAATGACAGCGTAAATATCACAGCGACATATAGCTGCCGATTTTGAGAGTTTTATGTAAGAAATGTGGTATTACTAAATTAGAAATGCAATATTGGGTTGACTTTGATGTAGAAAATAATTTACTTAGTTCGCAAACGTCTTTTGAATGCTACTACGTATGGTGCAACCTCGGACAACGGACCGTCGGCGCTGCTTAAATTAAAATATTTAATTACAGCTAAACGGACACTTTTCGCAACGGGGACAAGTGCAGAAATGCTGTACTTGGACATGTCTATTATTTGGTGATAAGAAACTTGTGTCTTCACGATGGTGGAATGGGTCTTGTTTCCTGAAGTCTTTTTTGACCTTGGCCCATGGACTAATAGCCTAAATTACGTGTCTCAGTCGTGGAAACAGAGAGTCTATTTCCTTGGTTGGAGGATTCCTTTTGAAATATCTTATTATTTTGAGGTCGTATGGAATCAACTGGCACGGTATCGCCAAATATAGCCTCGCAAGCCAGGTTCTACCGCGCAGTCGCTGAGCTAACCACACGTGAATCACACGAAGAGGAGGACCTTTTACCGGAATTGCTCCAGCGCGAGAAGAGCCTGGTCGCTTTCGAGAACGTCATAGTGACGTGGACCGTCGATCCGGTTTTGTAACTTGATAAAGCTAATTCTATTAGCTAAGCATGTAGGTATGAAAGTTGAGAACACGCGACATCGCTTCACGCACTTGCTTGTTTTGCACGAAGTACGTAGTTGACATCATCGTTCGCTTCTAGTACGCATGTAGACAGCTCAGCCATGTAATATTCTGCAGTGTCACGACTCCTTTTCAGCATTCAGTTTCGCCAATAGCACACCGCCGAATCTAGATCTGCAGCGCGGTAGTTTGAGAAATGAACTCATTGTACGCGGTTAGTGTATATATGTAGCAGTCAGAGTCCGTGCATTGAAACAAATCGTACGTAGTACACGTGCAACTACGAGTCAACTCTACACTTCCTGAACATGGTAGGTCCACTGCACTGCTGTTTTCCCATGCCTAGATGTTTGCAGTTCACCGTGAGGAGAGTCAATATCGTACAAAAGTACTGCTTGCTGAGTCGAAAGTACCGTCACATAGACTGCGTTAGCAATACACGCCAATCCGATCATGACGTGGAGAGGTCAACAAGCTCTAGGCCACTGTTTTCATGAACCATTGAGTGAAACTGGGCCGGCAGTTCTCACACCATTTCCCCCACAGACTATAGATGTCAGAGTAGACGCGCAAGAGTGGTGAACAGTTCTACGTCGGTTTCAATTCGCGCAAACCTGCAGATGAGTTCAGTAGAAAGAAACGTTGCTGGAGAGTGTAGGTTCAGCGGACCAGTCCCATGTAGGCCATTCCTACGCTCATTATTTACCAGCACTTTTGTCCATCAACGGCTTCGCTGGATTTCGTGTTCACGCGCTCTCCGCGGAGGGCTACTCTCTGCTTCATGTATCAGCGCAATTACATTAACGAGCTCTATAGGAAATCGAATTAGCTTTATGCAAGCTATGAAACCGGATCGGAGGTCCCACGTCACTATGACGTTCTCGAAAGCGACCAGGCTCTTCTCGCGCTGGAGCAATTCCGGTAAAAGCTCCTCCTCCTCGTGTGATTCACGTGCGGTTAGCTCAGCGACTGCGCGGAAGAGCCTGGCTTGCGAGGCTACGCCAAATATGTGAGCATTGAGTTGCCCGCCAACGAAAGTCAAAAAGGGGGAGGGGCTTGCTGCGCGAGAACAGTTGCACTCACGTGAGCTAAACCAACCACCCCACGCAAGAACGACAGCCGGGACATCTTCGATAAGTTAGAGGCCTGGTCTTCTCGGTTAACGCGACATATTGTTAGATTCCGACAGCTGATGTCGCTACAATGCTAAATTGCAGTACGCTGATGGTCGAGACCTTACAAAATTTCCCTCAGCGAGTTGTCCGAGGACGTCGACTTGTGACTGACAGCGACAACACGCTGGATTAATTATTTTCTCTGAAAGTAAACTGCTTAGAAATCAGAATGCCGTATATTGCTGCCAGTTCCTCCTGAAGACAGTGCAACGGCTTCTTTAGACTGTCAACATCTTCAGACGACAACTATACCTAGGTCAGCATAGTAGACTACTCCTATACGTACATTGTCATGCATGTCGTCTGTAATTTCGCTTGCACATGCACTTCAATCAAGTGGAGGAACCATTTCGTCGTCTTCTTCTAATCGCAGCCTCTTTGCATCGCTTTGCTGTACTCGTTCGTATCTTTCTGTCGTCAATGAATTACCTAGCTAGTGCCGTAACGAATATTGCAGTTTTTGACTACGAACATAGCTAATCCGGATTCCTTTCGTCTTTTGTTACAGTAGGTTTTACGCTTGCGAAGTGATCGGAACAGACGTGTGTGTATTTCAAACTAATCTGTTTTAGATCTTTTCTGTTGCTAGCAGTGATCCACGCCTCTTCCGCCGTTCCGTTAGTTTTCGAAATTTCTTACCTTTGACCATCATAATCGCTGGCAAAAAAAACCCAAACTAATGTCTCTGTCAGGATTGGCACGGTTGCCGCGACCCACAACAGCACAGAAGTTTCCATTGCTATATTAATTAAAGTCCCGAATGTCCTCCAGCACGTGCGCACGTGAGTAGGTTCACACCTACTGCAACCGGTCCTTTTCATGGAAAAGTTTAGCCTCGTCCCCAGATTCTCTCGCGCTAAGTCTTGTCCGGTGACAATTCCATGTTCAATTTCATGGACAATTCCATGACAATTGTCCATGAATTGTCATGGACACTTGTCCATGACAATTCCAGGCGACATACGGGCACCGGACAAGACTTACCGCGAGAGAGTCTGGGGACGAGGCTAGAAAAGTTGATATATACGACTTTCAACCACGTTCCTTTTTAGCTGTTTTCTGCATTCTATTCAGGTTTCCTGTGTTTTTACCATGAGCGGAGGAGGGTCTCCTGAAGACCTAGGCATGTCTACTAACATGTGATCTTGATTCATGGTAGTTGCCTGATGATAGAGAATTTTGTGCTTACTTGCAGATGACTGTGAATTTGACAAGTTTCAGAAGCTTCCTTATCTCTCTACAGTCATGAAATCGTGGAAGTCTTTCTACCGCAACCAGGAAATGGTTGATATCACTTTACTTGTTGGTGGCAAGATAGAATTCAAAGCTCACAAAGTGGTGCTGTGTGCACACAGTGACGTCTTAAAGAAAATGCTGACTAGTCCAATGAAGGAAGCTCAAGAGAATACAATCGAGTTTCCTGAAGCTGATGAAACAGCATTCAGAGCACTTCTTGAGTTTTTCTACACAGGAAACGTTCCAGTCGACAAATCCTTTATACGTCAACTCATAGAGCTTTGTGATTATCTTCAAGTTCTAGATCTTAAACAACATTGTTGCAAATGGCTGCACGAAAATCTGGTAGTAGAAGATGCATGTGAATATCATGCATTTTCCTCCAAGCCTTCAGCTGACGAGCAGCTCTATAAGAATTGTTTCCAATGGATTGAAGATCACGCCGCTTTAGTTGTTTGCACAGATGGTTTTGCAAAGCACATGACGGCAAAAGAAGTAGAAAAAATTGCTGCTAGTGATGACCTGAATCTTGATGAAATCCAGCTGTTTGAGGGAATCAAGTGATGGATTGAGTATGATGATTCAAGACACGAAGATGGTGTACACCTAGCAAAATATCTGCGCTTACCAATGATAAACGTGAGAGATTTGCTGGGTTGTGTGCAAAGTAGCGGTTTTGTCGCACCCGACGCTATTCTTAAAGCTCTTACATCCTTGCAGCAACCCTTGGATTGCAATCCGTTTGAAATCAACTCACCTTGTGCTAAGTTACGAGTGCCGTCTGCACGTCTTGCAAGATCCATGCCTTCATTTACGTGGCAATCGCAACGACCAACATCCTCTAAAAATGTCTCACCTGCTCCTACCATCTCTACACATTCCAACCGTGCTGTTGTAAGAAGATCAGAAACACTACTTACTTCTAAGCCACTGCCGATTCCGAGTTGTGTACATGTTCAGCTCATCACCAAATCAACAGTCAATCGTAAACTTGTAGTTGTACTTCTCATTTTACCTTCTGGTCAAGGGTTACGTCAGCAGAATCAATGCTCGTTATTGCAACCTGCGCTACAAAAAAGACAACCTGTTGCAGCTAGTGATAGTTCACTACGGTGTGGAGTGCGGCTAGATGACGCTACTCTCAGTATGTTTCGTGCGTTTAGCTCTGTCTCGATCCCTGTAGGCTGCATTGTAGCATTGAAATTTCACATCACGTTGGAAGAGGTGTACATACACCTAGATGGCGCTGTAATAATGCGAATACCCTTGATCATAGGATCATGCTGCTCTTACTTGCCACTGTTTGGAAAATCTTGTCAGTTATCACAGTTCTCTGCTTCGCAAAGACAGCTGCATAATAATATCCTAGACGAAAATGGTGACAACAAGGCAGTTTTCATTGAGGTTACAATAGAAGAAATTGAGGATACCGCAACTGTTTCAGTAAAAGAAGACAGTGCTACCTGCAGAGACGATGATACGGATGATGATCTATAGAATAACATAACTGGACCCAACATGTTGACTATGTGTTCTCTAGAATAGTGTAGTCACGAGGTAAACTTATGTCTGCAATTGAACACCTACTGATTACCAATGCATGCATGTATGTAAACCATTGAAAGTTTCTATATACATGTATTAGATAACCAAAAGTGGCGTAGTCACAATTAAGAGCTCAGACACATGCATGCAGTACTACAGTACTTACTGTGCCACAACTTTCATTGGCAGATGACTTCTTAAAATAATCATTAATATCAAATGACTCTCCGGCAAATTAGAGTGCTTTGGCTTGAAATAACGGCAAGCGTGTGTTTCACAACAAAGAAACATAAACATTTCAGTAAAAGAAAAAGACAGTCTAAGTGGTGTGGATGTATGTTTGCTTTTCACATATGTATTGTACTAAAATTATTATTAATAGCCATCTATTACATGCATTTCCTCAGTCCAGGTCTGCATAGGGCATTGAAATTTCACGTTACTTCTAACTAATCTAAGCTTCAAGATGGCACTGCAGCAGTAACTCGCTTAGCTAACGAAATCTGTTGGCTCCAATGTCCTGATCCCATGCAAATGACGGGAAGAATGTGCTTAGAACACAACATCAAGCTCCGGCAAACATATCAGTGAAAAGGGAAGATACTAACATAGGCGTAGGAACCACCACCAATCAGCAGTCTATGGTCATAAAATAGGTCATTGTGAAAACGAGAAGAAAACGAGGAACTCCAAATTATACGACAATATACACCTGCGCGCAGACCTTGCGGGTACACGAGGCTACACTTGCTGCGCATTGAAGTTTGGGCCCCCAACCTGGATGCCACCGCTAATACTGTAGCCAGTGTGAGTGCAGGGGCGCCAGAGCCAGTCCGGCTGGTCCGGTCATGGCCGGACCAGTTTTCAAAATGTGTTCTTCCGCCAGAGACTATTTGCCGCAAACTTCCGGTCTAATGATATAGCTAATTAAATAATTAATATATTTCTTGTTCTCTGGTTCTCTAGATTCTTGATGCTCTAGTTAATGCTTGAAAGGTCTTGTCTTGTCACGTCTTGACTGCGTTGACCAGTCATGACATGTCACGACGATTCAAACCTACGAGTTTAGCGAATCATGTGAGTAGCCACGCCCTTTAGCACGCGTTAGGCCATACCAGTGTTCCTTTGCTTCCGGCGCCCCTGGGACTCAATGTGAATCTAGTTGATTGATTCTACGATTCTTGTGTTTTTATGGCATGTCTTGCTGGTGTAAATACGGTATGCAGGTCACGTACCAAATTTTAGTTTGTCAATTATCAAATGTTGCTAGGTACTGTATATAGACAGATCCGACTAACGTACTCTTATGAGATTAGAAAAATATTTGCAGGTCACGCGACCTTAGCCGTCTACGCGTATGTATTGATTACAAAACGGCTCGTACTAAAAAATTTATTCAGACGTTTGTACGCGTCCTTCGAAACCAGCACACTATACGAACAAGCGCTAGCATTAGCAGTAATTTACTAAAACATCTTGACAGCCTCTCTAGATAGCTACTACAGGGTCTAGTATACATCGAAAAGATTCTACTTGCTCAAAAGATTCACATCGGCATGACCGAGCATGATAAATATTCTCGATCCTTTGAGGCTGTCTTGTACTATTAATTAATTAATTGAATTGACTTGCTAGAAATGAATAGATGGTATATAATACACGTGCCATCGTGCACAGTGCCTCAAAGTTCAAGTATAGTATTCACACGACATCTATAGATAGTTTCATAATTAAACGGGCCATTCAACCTCTTTCACTTTGATTGCTACTTCTACATCTGACTCAGGTTTCTCGCGTAGATGCTCTTACCATGAGTGAAGAGTCTTTCAGAGTAAAGACTTTTTTACGAGTGCAAAATTAATTGTGGTAACCGTGCCCATGCTACACGTACATAACTTGACTGACGGTAACGCATCTCTTTGTCTTTTTGACATTTCAGAATCCGATAAATTATTAATGCGCTAGGTAACTGTAAATATAACTGTAAATGTGTACGCTCGCAATCGAGCAGGCAATGCGGCATGCAAACCAACAGTCATGTAATCTACAGTGTATTTGCATTTGCTTGCAGATGACTCAAATACGTTTGAGAAGTTTACCAGGGTTTCGTATCCATCTGCAGTCATGCAATCGTGGAAGGCTTTTTACGACAACCAAGAAAGGGTTGATATCACTATACTTCTTGGTGCTAACAAGACGAAAATCAAAGCTCACAAACTAGTGCTGTGCGCACAAAGTGATGTCCTAAAGAAAATGTTGACTAGTCCAATGAAGGAAGCTCGAGAGAATACAATCGAGTTTCCCGAAGTTGATGAAACAGCATTCAGAGCACTTGTTGAGTTTTCCTACACAGGAAACGTTCCAGTCGACAAATCCTTGATATGTCAACTCATAGAGCTTTGTGATTATCTCCATGCTCAAAATCTCAAACAACGTTGTTGCACATGGTTGCATCGAAATCTGGTAGCTGAAGACGCGTTCCGGGTGACATACTATACATCTAATCATGGCCACAAGTGCCGGCAGCATTGTGAATGAGAGTGTTCTTACCACGGCTTTCGCCAAGGCATCTGCGACGTCGACACTGGGAATTGCGTCACTGCATCCTAAACAGCGAACAACGGTGGAGTACCTTCTGAATGGACGAGATGTATTTGCTACATTTGCGACTGGTTTTGGAAAGTCTGCTATCTTTCAAGTCCTCCATAAAGTGATGCATCAGCTGCGTACAGCTGGAGTAAATCTTTTCGCTAAACATCCAATTGTCCTTGTTCTTTCTCCGCTGAAATCTCTCATGGAAGATCAGGTAACCGGCCTCCTATCTAAGCGGTTATCAGCTGCTATTATAGGAGCAAGCTCTGAACGCGATTCTCGTATCAAGCAGAGATGCTATTCTTTCGTCTAGGGTAGTCCCGAGGCTATTGTCGGTTCGAATGAATGGATGAAGGCGTTTCAGTCTGACGTGTTTCGCTGCAATGTCGCCGTTATTGTTGTGGATGAGGTTCACACTCTACCGTTTTGGTGATTTATTCATTTCTTTCTAGCTGTAGGTTGTACTGTGCGCGTCTAGTACGTACTTTATGTTTCAGGGGTAAAGCAGTGAGAAAAGCACAACCTTTCCGTGAATGGTGTGGGAGAGTTGCTGAGATTCGATCAGTTGTGAAAGCTCCGCTTTTGTAGACTCGAGCCAGTCTCTCCCCGCCTTCGTCATTCCCCGGATTGTCGAGATCATTCCCCGGATTGTCGAGGATTGACAATCCGGGGAGTGACGAAGGCGGGGAGAGACTGGCTCGAGTCTACCGCTTTTGGCTCTTACAGCTACAGCTTTCAGGTCTACTCGGGCTAGCATCATCCGTGATTTGGAAATGGAAGACTTGTGTTCAGCTGATCAAGAATCCTGATCGCACTAACATTCGTCTCTCTGTGCATAGAATGAATGAAGATCATATGTACTGTTATGGGCCTTTGATCGGACGTTTGTGAAATGATCAGATTAGGTGCCCTCGTGTCTTTGTTTATTGTACCACAATTGACAACTGCACACTGTTGTACACATGTTTCCATCAAGTGTTGGGAGACTACAGTTGTACAGATCCCATTGCAGTAATGCTAGGTTTGTGTAATGCAAGCCCGCTAACTTTTCATCTCATTATTAACCTAGGTAAAATGACCCTAGGCTATTAGACTACTTTTTTGTTAAGTACTTCCGAAATCGTTTTAGTATCGACTTGGTCCAAACTAAAATTTTAGAGTTCGCGCGCTTCGCGCACTCTCTGGTCTGGAAGTTCGAGGCTATGCGCCCAGACAGAGCCATATATAAAAAGAGTTGCGACATAGGTGTTTGAGGTCACGTGACGCATGGGCGCCATTTTGACTCCACCTGCGCGTGTAGTATTACTGACTGTTTTTTGGGGGTTTTTTCTTTGACTATCGAAGGTTGAGAGCAATGCCCGCCTGCTGTGCGTGGGGTTGTTCCAAAAGACATGAGAAAGGGCATACCATGTACAGGTTTCCGCGCGATCCTGCCAGAAGAAAAGTGTGGACAAATCGAGTCAGCCGAAAGAATTGGACTCCTACACTTTATTCTTACTTGTGTGACGTAAGAAGAACATTGTGTACAAGCATGTATGAACAGATGTCAAAAAGAACGTCTCAGCAAACGTCCTAGGCCTGCTAGAGTGCTGTAGCTAGACTGTGTGCACAGGGTACAAGAATTAATTGTTGGTTTCATGCGGCATTTTGGATGGTGCCGACAAGCTCGTCTATCTGCAGTACACATTAGAACACTACACAGTTCGGTAAGGTTTGAAAGTAGTGCTTGTTGGCTGCTCTCACGGTACCTGCAGTATAACTTTTGCGATTGTATACCTATATATTTACTACCCACGCTTGATACTAGTAAAATTACCGTAAGAAGCGCCTTGTAAAATTTCTGTTTATTTCTTCAAGGCTCATTTTGATAGCTCTCAATTTGAGCAACACAGGAAAGGTGGAAAGAAGAGACTGAAATGGAATGCAGTACCAACAATATTTCCCCACTGGAAAGTTGGCTCCAAGAATAGCAGAAAGTCTCGAAACAGCACAAAGGAAGAAGACTCTCTGAATGCTGATGTTCAAGTAACAACAGATGTGCAAATCACAGCTATGCTGCTGATGCTATGCAAGAAGACCATCTGTCACCTGATGAGGGTAATGGTCTGTATTGAGAATGTCATCTTGTTTGAAATGATCGTGAATGCATGTTAGTTTGTGCATGCTCGTTCTCATCACATATTTCATTGGCATGCTGTACTTCTGCTAACATAATGAAGAAGCACTACAGTGCAAACCCTCGGCATGCCATATCTATGCAGCTTGATTCGTGTCCACCATATTAAACATTAGTAAATTAGTAATTAGTAAACGTTTTGTTGCTTTCATTACACCCACTTGTATGTTTCAGTGTCTTTTTTCATCATGCATTCAAAACTATGTCCATACGTTTATTCCTAGTCTCTAGGAATGTATATCAGCAAGCACATTTGTACTTACGTATACATCAATTAATGTATTAATTAAATTACTATACATCTCCTCAGGGACAACATTGTCAACAGGTAATGAAAATATACATGTTTTATGGGGGAGTGCGGTAGCCCCCACTACCTATGTAGGGATGCAAAGAATCTAAAAATGGCGGCCCATACAAAAGTATACAAACGCATCCAAACCGGATCTCTCAGAACTCATTACAGAGATCTCGGACCCACGTAGCGCTCAACTTCAAACGTTCCTAATGGTAGCCAGACTATCACCGCTTACACTAAGCGCCTCAGAATCCAGCTATCGGCAAGTAAAGGCCTGTCCACACTGGCAACTGGATCGCGATCCGATCGCGATCCATTCTGGTCTAGTGTGGACAGGCCTTAAAAAAACCCGATTTATTCTTTCACATTTCACATTTCACATTTCACTTTTGTCAGCCAGGCTAGCGCCTCACTCGAAGCAGCTACAACGACGAGAGTTACACCAAACGATTCGCTCTTGTCCGAAGAATTGCACTGACCCACCAGCTAGAAATGTGCAAAGTCACGTTGTATCAGTCAACTACTGCCATGCAATTCACGTACTGCTTCCCACAACGCCATGTTGTTCCGGTCACGTGTGTACATGTGACTACCGTTTGGAAGCCTAGCTGCTACTTCCACCTGCTGCTACATGCTGCTCACAGTTGCGTGTAGTTGAACATGTACAGTACCACTATGTTCAACGGCACGGCGTCCTGTCTGACTCTCTGTGCATGTAAGCGTGATGGGAGTTGTTTATAGATGCAATCAGTGTTATTACGTACATCCGTCAGCTGCTACGTACTTCTGTGTATGTTATGGTGAACGTAACCTGAGAGTTGTCTAGAGATGCAATCAAAGATTGAAATTCCGGCCGAGCTGCACACGTTTACTAGGATTGTCATTTCCATTTCAAACTACACAAGTCTAAAAACATTTTGAGAAAATGATGGGTATGTAGGGATGGGCATGTAATTACGTCATTTATGCCCATCTCCTACATCACAATCTTTTTACCTAAAAAATAAAAAAACATTTTGAGAAAATGATGGGTATGTAGGGATGGGAATGTACTTAATCATGCTCATCTCCTACATCACAATCTTTTTACCTAAATTAATTAAAACGCAGCAGTCGTGTGTGATACTACTCAACCTTACAGACAAGATGAACAGTCAACTGAAAACATGATCAGATCAAAATATGAGTAAATTCTAAAATAAATTAGTAATGTATTTAATTATCTAGACGCAGACCGGAAGTACTGGGCATTCAGCTTCTGGTGGAAGTCAAAATTTCACACGTGCTCGCGTAGTAGACTTTTAGCATAGCTAAAAATATATGAAACAAGTCCAAAAACATTTTGAGAAAATGATGGGTATGTAGGGATGGGTATGCACTTATGTCATTTATGCCCATCTCCTACATCACAATCTTTTTACCTATATGGCTTGCAGCAGTTGTGAATGTGATGTAGGAGATGGGCATAAATGACATAAGTACATACCCATCCCTACATACCCATCATTTTCTCAAAATGTTTTTGGACTTGTTTATGTAGACACAGAGGGTCAATGGGCGGTTGGACCCTTCTATGTTTTTGTATTACAGTTTTTATGTATCTAATTTTGTAATTTTCTGCTTTTATTTTCTAATTCTTAATTTTATTTTCAAAACAGTAATTTGAAAGACCTAATATTTATGAATTTAAAATTTTAACATTTCAATTTAAAATTTAACTAAATATTTTTTAAAAATTTAATATTAACGTTTGAGTTTTAATTAATTTTTACTTTTTAAAATTGTTATTTTGTTTTTCTCTTTTACTCTAAAGGGGTTATTGTTGTTGTGGTGGTGGTGGTTGCTACTTTGTTGTTTCTTTTTAGGTTGCTCAGTGACTCACGTAAATTTAAAATTTTATGGTCATAAAGAGTTTTTGTCATTTAGAGCAACTATTAATTTTGCCGTTTGCAGTTTGTATAGACTTTTTTGTATACACACTATTATATATATACCCATATATTTGTATATAATACAGATAACACAAATAACACATATCCGCCCTAAGGACGGAAGCACAAAGAGTCTAAGTCATAATAATTAGATAGATAGTCACTAATCAGTCTTGAGTTATACTGCCATAAACGAACAGATAACTGTTTATGAAACTGCCTGGAAGCTTGGCCCAGAGACAAGCCAGATGATAGAAGAGACTTCTTTACAATTGATCTCAACACCTCCAGACTATGTGCAGCCCATACTCCGTATGATTCCACCACAAGAGGGTAGAACAAACAGCCATAACTTGAAACGTTAGCAAGATGGCGTTTATCTTTGTCCACTTCCTCAGTCTCAGCAGCAGCACCAGCTTTTATAGCAGCATTATTAAGGCGAGAGGGAGTGAACGAATTCCTCACGGAAATGTCGAAATAAGCAGCCTTGCCTAGGGAAAAGTCGGGATGAAAAACGTCACCTGGTCTTGTCACAGAATGAGGGGAACAGCATTGTTCTCGGCGTACATTGGGGTTGTCTAAGAGCAACCAGTGGAAGATGACGTCACATAAGGCATCATGTCGCTTAATCCGAAGAGGACCACAGCCAAGAGCATGGTCACCAAAAATGTCCAATTCATGACCGCACACACAACGGACTGAGTGTGGGGGGTGCTGGAAAACCGGAATTTCCAAACGCAAACGCAAAGAAGTGACAAATTTACGCGGAGACATGGCCAGGCTTGGACTTGAGTTTGGGATTGCCCTCAACCAAGCCCCCGCATGAGGATATGCGACAGCACTGAAACGTGCCTGTTCTCGCAGACTAACAAGGCTGCCTTTAATGCTGGATCTCAAAGCATCATCCAGAGCCTTCTGGAAGGAATGTTGTGTAGAAGAAACAGAGGACGAGACAGAACTAGTAGGTGGTAAAAGACTTGCAAGATGTTGCCGGCATTGCACTTCACCAGTGAAAAAGGAAGAATGCTGAGTCCAATCATTTTCTTCATGTACCGGTATGAACGCTGAGTCCTTAAGAAAACGGAGAGACAACATATATATATATATATATATATATATATATATATATATATATGTATTGGAAACATTGGGTTTCTGGTCTCCGTTCAGCATTAAAACGTTAAAAGCTATTGCATCTAAAACTTCAGCTGTCAGCGGAATTCGATTCCATCAAGCTTTCCAGAATTTGACGCAACAACTTTCGGTACAGTTGTGGAAATACAATGCAAGGATGTTGTTCAGAAGAATTCAACTTGAAGTACAGGACATTGATAGTTGGGATATACCCACCGTAGCGTAGTGTAGAATTTGGTAGTTAGTTCTGTTTAAATGTAAAAGTAAAAATATATATATTACATACAATATATAAATATATAAATATATAAATATATAAATAAAAAAAAAAAATATATATATATATATATATATATATATATATATACTAGATATATGGCCCGTCCTTCGTACGGGCAAGATACTGTAGTGTAAAGATAGGTCTGTGGACACGTCACGTGCAATCTTTATTGCGAGGTCCCGGATTCTGAACCCGTTTGTTGCACGGGCTACATTAGCAGGCGAAAGTTACAACTGTAGATGTGTGGGTGTTTCTTCCCTATATTTGCTGCACATTTTACTGGCACTAAGTCCTAGCAGTATGAAGAGAGTAGCACAATGGCAACACATGCACGTCAGTAGCCTAGGTATCTGACTCTCTCTGAACGTGTTTAGTGGCTTTTAAAAAAGCCGATTTTTAAAGATTTGGTGGAATACTATCATTTCACTGTAGTGCTTTTGCATACGCATTGTTTTCGTTTTTTCTTCAAGTGCATAGACTAAAACACTGTCAGTTGTTCTGCATGTCAACATTCGCTGCAACACTCTATGATATACTACATTTTTGTTTTTCGCTCCGGTGCGTTGATAAAGAGGCTGCTAGGTCTGCCAACTCTTGAGCACCCAACGTACAGTTGCCCGTGCGAAAAGCAAGGTGTTTGCCAGTCTAACCCAACAACTTTCAATGATTGACCTTGTGATTTATTGATGGACATTGCAAAGCAAACTTTTAGTGGAAACTGCAGTCGTTTAAATTGAAAGGGAAGGTCCGATGGTATGAGTGGTATTCTTGGTATGAAGATGTCTTTTCCTTGAGCTTGTCCTGTCAGTATGGTGGCTTCAAGAACGTGCGGCAAAATCTGTTTAATGATGAGTCGTGTTCCATTGCAAAGATCGGGAGCATCCAGATTTCGGAGAAGCATAACCGGGCACCCCACTTTCAATTTAAGATTATGCGGTGGCATGCCAGGAAGGTCTAAGGAATTTAGGAACTCGGTTGGATACTGCACAGAATCCGACATGTCCACAACTGTGTCAATAGACTTTAGCAGCTGTTCTTTTCCAGGCAATTGCATAAGAAGTTTTTATTGATTTTGCTGGCCATGTCATTTCTTGGTGCAAGGATGGCACGCTCGCACAACCACTTGTGGTTCTTGTAGTTTACAGCCAAGTTGGGGAAGACTTCTCCGTTAAGTGCCTCTACACCGTTAACTAATTCTCCACATACGGGTGGTATGGTTACCAGTCCGCTCTCATCAGCAGTCAGTTCGCCTTTTCCAATTGATAGCAGCATCGATGAAAACTCTCCCGCTGTTGCGTCCCCTTCAAGATACACTCTCATGTTAGTAGACAGGGTGACAGTTTGGACTTGCTGCCATAGAAGAGAAGATTTAAGGCAAGCTGAAAGTTCATCTGCCGGGGTTCCCCTCTGTATGACTGGCGAAGTTTGCCGAAAATCACCAGCAAGTAAAACGGTTACACCACCAAAAGCTGTTTGTTGTCTTTCTCTGATATCTCTTAGCGTGCGATCAAGAGCCTCCAGCGCCAGCTTGTTTGCCATTGTGCACTCATCCCACACAATCAGCTGATATTGCTTTAGTATTGTGGCCATTCCTGTACCCTTAGCGATGTTACAGGTTGGCGTCTCCGTATGTGCCAGGTTTAACGGAAGTTTGAAAGCTGAGTGGGCAGTCCTGCCTCCGGTAAGCAAAGTTGCGGCAATTCCTGATGAAGCAACAGCAACAGCAATCTTCTTTTGTTGCTTCACCTTCGCAAGTAAAAGGTTGAGGAGGAACGTCTTGCCTGTGCCACCAGGTGCATCTACAAAGATAATACCACCAGATAGGATGACGTGATAAGCCGCAGCTTGGTCTGGCACCAGTAATGGTTTGTTGCTTGATACGTACGCTGTAAGCTCATCTTGGTCATAGTTGTTGTCTCTGATCAAGTCTCTGCAATTGCATACCTGCTGGTCTCTCTGAGGTGTCGGCAGACCATACGTTCTAAGCTTGTGGCCTCCTAATCTAATAACTATGTCTTCGAACAGTATGAGTGCTTGGTTGAAGCAAGGTTCTTGGCTAAGATTCTGATAGCGCACCTAAAAATGGAGAAGGAAAGGTTAGAGTTGCAGTTGCTGTAACCTGTAAGTTTGTAGGTAACAAATTCTTACCTCAAGTAGTATGTCTTCCGCTAAGCTCTCTTTGTGTTTATCCCACAGGCTTTTTGGGTTTCCCGGCCCACACGTGACGATCATAGTGCCAAACAGATTTCTCAGCATGCGGGAGAGCGACTGAGAGCAGCTTCTTCTAGAGTTGCGCTCCAGTGACCTTCATCCTCCAACAAACCCCTCATCGAGCAAGCTTCTCTGAAAGTTGCACACTTGAATTGATTGACCATTCTAAGATCTTCATACGATGTCGGCCCTCTGACTGTGTGAAGGAGAAGGCGCAAGCAATAGCATTCAAATGCGCTTGGGTGGATAGTGTACACTCTACCAAGAGTGTCGCATAACTTGATTCCTGGATGTCCTTCCACGTGGATGCCCTGGATGCGTCGTTTCCATTTCTTACTGGATCTGTCCCATCTGGAGTATTGTGGCACATCGCAATACAATAGAGTTTTGACAAAGGTCGAAGAATGCTGTCAAAGTAGTTCTAGGTGGCTCTACTATTCTGTCTCTTATGTTGTCTTTGGTAAAATACACACGTTGCCCATTCTCCAGGTGCACGTACAAATGCTCTACTGGTGGATACCTGTGATGAATCGGGAAGTCGAGAATACGCCATGTTGCTTCACTGCTGCAGATGTATCTTCCAATCTCGTACCTTGAACCTCATCCCTCCTCATTTCTTGCCGTTCCAGCCCGAATACTGCCTGATCGCTACCTTTGTTGACGTATTTACATATGTACTTGATCGATTTCACTGTATTGCAGTACTCAACATTAATGTGCGCATTGAAGATCTTGGACAGAATAGGGCAATAAGGGACCACCCACGTGTTGTCAATTTCCACTTCGTTGCAACCTAAGATTGTCACTTTGCTGTAAAGCCACCATCTGCCACCTTTTTTCTGCGGTAAAGTGGGTACCCGTCGTGCCCTGTCTGAGTCTCCTGGAGAAGCTCTCTTGGCTATCGTTTCGTACACTTGCCGTCTTTCATGCATGGCGACTTTCGGTTTAGTGCACCGCATGCCCAAGGATCATGTGCTTCTTGATGATGTTGTAGAGCACTGAGTCTTCTTTGGGGTTGGGTATCTTTGCACTAATAATAGGGTCGACATCAGCAGGGTGGAGTTTCTCTTCAAGCCACACCAAGATATGCGAATGGGAGAGGCCCCGCTTTTGCCACTCGATGGAGGACATGTGACAGCGTGTTGTGCCAAAGGTGGCACCATTGATGAGCTTTTAAACTTCAGGCGAAAGACTCTGGCCAGAAGGTCGTGTCTGTTCGGGGATGTTGGTCCTCTCATCGGCTCATTTTTTTTATCTCCGGCCAAGAGGGGTTGCATGTAATAGTTATAAAAAGATCAGGACGGCCGTGTACTTTCTGACATACGTCATTGCATCTTGAGTCTTCTCATGCATGTACCTGGGACCGTCAGTGAAAGAAGATGGAAGAATGACTGCTCGTCCAAGGTCAGTATCTTGGCTATCCTGGGCGAAAGCATCTTTTGGGTGGATGTAGCTGTCGACTCGCAATTTGCTCTGATTGTGGCGTTCGTACCGGAGACGTTCTCCCTCAATCTTAGCGTACATATCGACTAAAAACTGACGGAAGAGGTTTTTGGTTCTAAGTAGGTGGTTAAAATTGTTGTTCCTCACCATGATTCTGTAGGCGTAGAAGTCCATAGCGGATACTTTCTTGTTGGTAGGCAAATCTGTTCTTGGGTCAACTTCACGCAGTTCGAAATTATATCCATCTTCGCCGCGACAGACGAGTAGCGGGTACTGAAGCGCATCGTA
>NC_085089.1:5935178-5960825 GCF_963422355.1 Corticium candelabrum | reverse complement strand
TTGTTTAACCTGAAACGCACATGTGTTGGGTTACAGTAAGACTGCACTAGATCAACAAGCAACTCGATGGCTGGATGTGGATGGGTTGAGATAGATCAGATGTGGGCAGTATTATCTACTCCGCTTATGTCTACTGTTACCATATTGTTTATGTGCACTTGCACCTGTCAGTCTATTCTCTGTTTTCTTGCAATATGGGTACCCTACTGTGTTTCTCGTAGATTTGGGTGCAATTGAAGCTATTTGGCACAAAGGCTGCCTGTCCTTTCTCAGCTGACTGTTTAGCTAATTAGACTTCGTGTGTGATGGCTAGTGATGTCCACGTGACCTTGTATCTCATTAACATCGATGCCTCCTTGTAATGTAAGCTAGCAGCCGAGGGTTGAGCACTTTAGTGCTTCTTTATTAAAAATTAAGAAAATTAAAAATTAAATAATGTAAAAAATAAAAAAGTCTATCATATTTTATTATTAGTTATGTCCTATATATATTCATAATGTTAATATAAGATTTATTGTTTTGTGGCACCAACTGGGTCATTAAGTTAAAAATTATATTTGGAGTTGTCTGATTACTATGATGTGATATTTGCTTACGCTTAGGTGTTATGAAGATAGCACTGTTTGTCACTGTTGTGGCTGGAATTGCTGGTAAGTTACAGATCTTACTTAAGATTTGTGTTTTGTCTGTTAAGTTGCTTGTTAGTTTAACTCTAACCTCATTTTTATGTGCCGTGATCTTTGTGGCAGGTCTTTCGTATTTTGTGATTCGTACTGTTTTGCAAAACACAACAGCTCGCAGCACGTCCGGTGACAGAAACATATTGAGAAATTTTATCAGATACATGTGGCAAAATTTGTTGAACACTATTAATGGTGGTCGAAGTTTTCCTAACTTTCGAAGGAGTTTCCACTCATTTACACGAGGCTTATCAGCGAGTGCTTCTTCTGTCAGCTGGGATGTTCCAAACGTAGTAGAAGCAGGAACAACCATCACATTTGTTGTAAAGGTAGCTCTTCCATCTACTATGTTCACTTTGTTGTCCATTTATGTACATATCTATTTATTTATTTATTTATTTATTTATTTATTTATTTATTGTGTAGGTGTGTAAGTGGAATTGGAAACCATACACTGGCAGCGATGTGGAGAATATTGTGAAAGCCGTTGTGACGTCTCCTGATGGCAAGATTTCGACGGCTGTGAACAGTAGAGTTGCTGAAGCTACAGGAGAGAGCCACCAAGTGCGAGTGTCGTTTCCAACTAGAAAGTCTGGCGTGTACGTTGTGGCTGTCAGAGTCAGCGAAGTAGATTTGCCTGGCAGCCCATTCAGTAGGACAGTTACTGCAGGTTAGTCCATTGCACATAACACATTGAGTCATTAATTAACTGACATCACAAGATGCTGCAGGCCCGAAGGAAGCATTTCAAAAGTGGTCCAGCCTAATGCGCACTAAGAGGGTATGGTCCTAGGATAGCACACCAAGAGAGCAGTCTTCCACACTTGTATCTAATAATGTATTGCACAATGGGTTCTTGAATAACTACTCTCGTTTACCAACAATTACTTAGTACGTGGATAAGCAATGACCTCAGAGCAGTGTAAATGTCAAGATGCTATAATTTACTTTCGTTTCAACTATAATATATTAGTTATTTAATTTTCCTTATTTTCAACCGTAAGCTTCGGGCAATCATTGATGGTGCGAAGTGTAGTTCTGAAAGATAGTTTGGCCAAACCGAATCAACCGGACTGGTTCCTACAGTTCTGAATTCGGCCTCTGGTGAAAGTCCACTGGTGGCCAGACCAGCCTGACCGGCTCCTGCGGCCCTGAGATGGGTGAATAACCTTGTGGGAATTTGTAGACGTGTAGTCTACAATTGTATATTTTATATATGTGGTTGCTGTTGATTTTCTTGACTGTCATGTTGCTATGTTACTACCCAGTCGCTGGCAGTTGGCATTTGTTGCATATGCACCCCAACACAACGAATAATGAATAATCACAATTGCCGTATTCCACAGATAGTGCCACGTGAGGCACTGTTTTTCATAGTTCCGAAACATGGGGCATTATTTGAGCACGGGGCACAATTCGAGCATAGGCCATTATTTGCAAGCACAGAGGTTGTTACATTCTTCGTTTGCATGCCATCACACTACACAAACAAACTACCTGATCTAATCTTACAGTTACCCCCTGGCTACGTTCGCTTCACTTCAAGGCGTGCACCCTGGCTGGTCTGCCACTTTTTAGAACATGATTCTAAATACAATTGACCGATAACGAAGATACGTTCAGTCAAGAAAACGAAACGACGAGTAGTTTGCGTCGTTGCGATTCAGATGCAGGTACTTACAAAGCTGACCAATGGGCGTGGACCATGTAAACGGCTCTTGAAGCGCGCACTTTTCAAATCCGTCTTCTTCGAACCTACATGCTCTACACCCTTCATACTTCAACACAACATAGGCGAAAATAAACTACAACAACGTACTAGAGCTTAACTTGATTACTTTGTAATACGATTTATAAGAATTTTTTCTAGGAGTTCGCGCACCCTTTTCGGGTGACTACTGCGCACACCGACGTTTGATTACAAAATCTGCTAGTACAAATACGCACTATAGTATCAAAGTGCATGTCTAATTTCATAGCTAATAACGAAGTCGTCACGCAGTTATAAACGTTTACGCTGTCTAAACCGGAACTTCTGACACGCCTTCTGCACTTGCAAAGCCTTCTCTCAGAAAATGACGCTTCCTACTTGCCTGCCATTTGAATCAAACCATTCTCCCGTAGATCTCGAATGTACTGTTGCCACCACGGCCAATTCGCTTGGAAGAATGGAAAGCTACGCCCGTTCGCACATTCACACCACAATGACGCACAACCTCAGCGGGTGGACATTGCTGCGGCATTACGTAAATATGCCACGTTCACGCATTCTACTATATCCGTCACAGCGGGAGTAGCCGCCTCGTTGGTCTTCTTCCACTGACACGAGGACGAGGCATCTCCAACACACGACTCGTTTACGAAACCGGAAACGAACATGACACTTCCCGCAAAGTATACTGTCCGACGTGCTGATTGGTGCATTAATTACTTTCTGACGTGCTGATTGGTTGTTATGCGTCTGCTGACCGTTGCAACAATTAGTTGCTATGACCACGCCTCAACTACCCGTATAATGCAACAGCGCATGGTTCGCGCAAGATATAATAATTTGAATTATATCCAACAAACGTCATTAGAATGCTATACATAGAGTTGCATCACGTGTCTATTACGTGAGGTGCATCCGCGTTCCCGTATCGCGCATAATGGCGGAGAAAAACCGGCAAGCTGTTACGGCGACACTAGCGACACAAGACCTCGTTCTAATCCTTCTGTAACTTTGCCCAGCATCAAGATGCATGAAATGCTTCGAGGTAAACATTATCGAATAGCTAGGCTTATTTCTAGACACATTTTTAGCTCGTCGGAAGAACTCGAAATTCGGTGTTTTGATGCGGAGCAGGGACCACGCCTTGGGTCGTATTTCTGGTCTGTTGCATACGTTAAATCGTCATCGTCACTCAGTAGTTCTATCTGGGTGTTCATTGCATCTCATAAGTACGCAGTGATAGACGTGCATACATATAGATGGGTTTGAATACTATTGCAGTGGAGCACTAATCAAGCATTGGACAGTATTATTTCATATAGGCTCACCATGAGGCATTATTTGAGCATGGGCACAATTTGAGTATGGGGCACTATTTGCAGAAATATGGTAGTAGGACTTTGTCATTGTTAAGTCAGAAACAGCCAGGAGACTGGTTGCCACGTTAGTTTGGTTATACTAAAACTAAAATTCAAGAAACCAATTGTTTTGATTTTACTAAAACTAAAACTAAAACATCTTGATTTAATTTTGGTACTAGACAAGGACGAGGGTAGACGGTATCTCATGACAAGCTACAAAGTGGATGAATTGCAGGATCCAGTACAATTCTGCATTGCTAGGTCAGAAATCTTTCCCATCTCTAACTCAGCTAGCCACGGAGACTTAGCGATCCCTGCTTTCTCAGTTCAAGTTGAAAGCACTTTTTAAACAGCAGGTCTTCACACACAAGGAACTTGCAATAGACTATCTGACCACCATTTAGAGAGAGAAGTTGTTTTTGACTCGGAGCAGGGCCTATATCTGTCTGTGAATCTAGCCTATATGTGTGTCTGTTTTTGCCAATAAAAAATGAATCAAAGTAGAAGTGAACATGTGACAATCTTTGTCAGGCAATGACTATTTACAAAAAAAGCAATAGAGGTTGATCTTGGCTTAACTTAATGTGCTTATTCAATTTTTATACCATTAATCTGTCTACCATGAAACGTTTGGCATGAAGTGCTTGTTAACACTCAATGCACACATGGCAATTCTTGCACTCACAGACTTAATTGTAATGATTGCATGCATACCTACATGGTGCACCTGTTTTCATATTGGTAGCAACCACATGCATGGAGTTTAGCTACGCAGATATAACTAAACCAAACTAAAATAAACGTAATGTCAAAACAACGTGGACTGCTGGTATAGTTTGTATTGCATGTTGTAGCAAGTGTAGACATCAGCAAGAGTGGTTTATTGAGGACTGGTACGACTATGGTAGTGGTGCAAGGGACAGAGCAAAGTTTGGAGGTTGAACTCAAAGATCGCTATGAGAATCCTATCGAGAAGGACAATGACTACCATGCCTTGCTCATGACAGTGTTTCTGTCAGAGGTATGATGCATGACTGGGTTATATCATATTGGCAATTGGGTGATTATAGTGTTTGACGGTTTAGCCGGGTGGTGCTGATGATGAGGTGATGGCTGATTCAGTCGTTACTTGTGACTCTGGACGTCATCGTGTAGGGAAGTACACTATCTATTTCAACCTGAAAGAGGAAGGATACTTCATGATCACAGTTAAGCACGATGGCAGTGTGTTGGGAAATGGATATGCATATGTTCTATGCATCAGTGGTTAGTTACTAGGATTGTTTGCACATTCTTCTATGCCATGATTGTGTGTGTGTGTGTGTGTGTGTGTGTGTGTGTGTGTGTGTGTGTGTGTGTGTGTGTGTGTGTGTGTGTGCGTGTGTGTGTGTGTGCGTGTGTGTGTGTGTGTGTGTGTGTGTGCGTGTGTGTGTGTGTGTGCGTGTGTGTGTGTGTGTGTGTGTGTGTGTGTGTGTGTGTGTCACAGTGTGTGTGTGCTTTACGTCTATGCATACATGCATGTGTGTATGCTTTACATCACTTACATTAACTAACAATTCTTTGTTAGATAACTTGTCTGAGGTGGTAAAGTCTAATGTCGCCAAGAAGAGTGTGTACCTGTACTATGAAGCTCGATTGTCGTGGGACTCACAGGGCAAATCATCCAAGCTGGGCAAGAAGAAAGTCTACTGTTATGTTACACCGAAGGTTAGTTGTATTCAAATAACAAATAACGATGAAATGCTGACTTCTTTCTTTAGCAAATTGCAGTGAAGGAATTCTATTGGTATGTAATTCCGAAGAAGCTATTCACATTTAGAGTACATCCTCAAACAAAGGCAAGTTTGGTTCAATTGAAAATAGGTTACTTTATAATTCTAAAAGTTTTCTCATCTCCAACATTTTGACAAAAGTATGAAAAGCAATAGTTGGCAGTGTGGGATATAGGAGGAGCCTAGGTGGACATCAAGGAAAGTATACAGATTACATTACACATCATAACGTAAGTGTGTTCAGGTGTAAACATTCCATATTCCTGATGCCATCCATAGTGCAGCAATGAATTATCTCTGTCGTATGTAACATTTGAAAAGTCTATGTACATATAACTATATAGCACGTGGTGGTGGTGTGTGTGTGAAGTCACGGGTGGTCATTCTAATTGGCCATTAGGACGTAATCACATTGTGTGCTGTACAGGAAATTGCCAGTTCCGTAGTTGTACATTACTGGTTAGAAGCAAGCTCTATATAATTGTATTCTCATCATCATTTATTCACTAGCTTTCTAATGATGGCCGCCACCCTGCCAACTATTGCTTTTTCTATTTTAGATTCAGTTTGGCAGTCACAGACGTGCTGAAGTTACCACTCCTGTGTCAGTTCGTAAAAGATTTTCTTTTGGTGATATTGGCAAGTTTGTGTCTGGTGGTCGTAAACGATTCGTATCTGACAACGACAGTGGTGGTATTTTGGGAAGTACAGATGATGATATATTAACTCTGGATGATGGCCGACAGCAAGTCACACTCACACTCCTTGCAGGCAAACGCAATGAATGTGCAGCAACTTATTTGGAATACCTGTCCAAGAATATGGGTATGTAATTTTTGATTATGTAGTGTGTGTGTGTGTGTGTGTGTGTGTGTGTGTGTGTGTGTGTGTGTGTGTCATGTGTCATTTGTTTTCTTTCTTTTACACTCAAGGAGGATCCGAGACCTTTGAAGAAAAGAAACAATTCTTTCATGAACAACTGAAAAAGCATCATGCAAAGCAGGCTCGTCACAGCAAGACAGTGACAGTGAAACGAACCAATTTACTAGCCGAAGTAAAGTTATCAGCTGAGTTGACTCATTTGAAGTTGTAGTTTGATTGGTATATATTGTAGGCTATGAAGACTGTTAAAAGTTATGGAGTATCAGACTGGTGTCGCAGCTGGTACATCATATTTACTGACGAGGAAGGTCTGCATAAGTAGAAGTTGATTCCTGATGCTTGTCTTTACTTTTTCATCTGTAAGCTGCATCAAGTATAATTGACCATTTTCCAGTTCCGATTGCGAGCACTTTGGTAGTAACCGTATTTGGTTGTAAACAACAGTCCCCTGCTCGTGTTTCCAGCAACCTTCTAAGTCTGTGTGTGTGCTTTTTAGTGACAGCTGCTTGTGTGTTCTTGAGTGTCCAGCTATTGTGTTAAACAATAGGTAACATATTTTGACTTGCAACTAGTAATGTAAGCTGTATTCCATGAGGTCTGTCTGCTATTCTAACATCCAAATTGGGGCCCCATGATAAAGGCTACTTGTAAAGCTTTGAAGGTTTCCTGCACTTTTAGTAGTATGTTTGCTAATTTAGCCCCAGGAAAACGAATTTGGCATTACGAAGTCTTGTAGACGAAACCTGTATAGTCTGTGCTATCCATGTGCCATACATGTATAGGGTTACTGTCAAAATTGCGGCGGTCAGCATACCACCTTGACAACTGGAAAATGGTCATTTGTGTGCTACCTTGTGTGTCTTGTAATTTCTCTTGTTTGAAAAGATTTCCAGTATACCAAACACAGGTAGTGTCTTGTACTATTGTATTTGCAATTACCATGTTATGAGATATGGAATTCTAAAATAAGAAACTACGTGTAGATTTTAGTCTCACACAGGCTGAATGTTCATTTTCAAATTTTGCTTGTGGAGTAGATTACCAATTCTAGAAGCTGAATCTCTGTGCAAAGTTTTGTTTAATCTTTGTGTTTACTGATTTTAATACTGGTTGTCGTCGTTTAAAGCTGATTTTTGGAAGAGCATATTGACAGGAATCTGTCTCCTGACATGGACTACCTGTGACACGCACACGCACACACACACACACACACACACACACACACACACACACACACACACACACACACACACACACACACACACACAAACAAGCACACAAACACACAAACAAGCACACAAACAAACAAACAAACACACAAACAAACAATCAAACACACACACACACACACACATCTGATGTCAAGCACATTTTCTTGCAAATATACCGAACCTTCCCTCAATGTCAAGGAACAATGAAAGGAGGCAGGGTTGGGTAAACAATTTACCATAATGGCTATACATACAGCTATGGGGATTTTATGCAATTGTTTGAAATCACATATAATATGCTACTGCCTTAGACATTGCTACGTGAAGCAGACTTTTGCACTCAGTTTGTGTTTTCAAATGAAGCAGACTTTGCACTCAGTTTTGTGTTTTCAAATGCTAGACATTGTATTCAGTTTAGTTAATAAATAGCTCCGAGGTATATGGGATGGTGGATTAGTGTATAGTTGTAGGTGGGCATTTTACTGTATATGAAAAATATAGTATGCTGTAATTAGGTATGGATTGTGGTGGTCTCAGTCGGGAATTCTTCACTCTCATCACTGAAAGGTTATTTGATGCTTCGAATGGGTACTTTTGTCACTTCAAAGATGACAACCAAGCTCTTGTTTGTGCCATCACCAATATGGTAATCGTCAGCTTCGTAATTTGGTCATTGTGTAGGTTCATCCCAATCATTTACTCGAGTCTACTAAAGTGTTTGAATTTGCTGGTCGAGTGGTTGGCAAGTGTCTTTATGAAACAGCAAATGACAATGTACGACTGGTAAAGGCCAGATTTACTCGCTCTTTTTTGGCTCAGCTGCTTGGGCTACGAATTATGTATTTGGTGAGTAGCGGGTGTGATGGTATTCGTGTACATTGAATTGTTATGTGTTTGGCAGTATTTTGAAACAGACGATCCAGACTTGTACGTTAGTAAAATAGAGTATATGAGAGACAACGATGCCGAGGACCTCGAACTAGTATTTGCAGAGGAAGAATATGATGAAGGCGGTCAAGTTGTGAAGGTTGCTATGACATGCAGATGGTATGATGTTGAGGATAGTGGTGGCTGATGATTACGGGTTGACAGGTTGTCAATCTGAAACCTGGTGGAGCACAAGTGCAGGTTACCAATCAAAACAAGTTAGAGTACTTGGATTTGTTAGCACAGTATCGATTGGTAACGAGAGTTGAAAATCACATAGAGGCTTTTATCAAAGGTACAGTACAATCCGCACGTCCATTTGTTGACAAACAGAGGTGCCACACACTGGCATGTTGACTGAAGCAGGGCTGACAAACAAACACAGACTGTCTGGCTAATGTGTGAATGAATGAACACACTGGTTGACATAGAACAATCAGGCAGACAACAACAAATAGGTACATGCAGACGTGCAGAGAGATTGACAGTTGAAGTGATAGTTGGACAGATAGACAGACAGATTGCTTTATATTGGAATTTTTACTAAGACTTAAATGTAAGTACTTTTAGACTTTTATCACTCACAGTGCATGTTTAGTAGAGACAGTGCAACCTCAAAATAACAAACAGACAGACAATACTGTAGACTGTGCAGCAAATAAGCTACTCGGCAATTGGTAATATCTCATCGTAGGTCTGAATGACATCGTGCCAATGGATCTGTTGAGCATCTTTAGTGAGAACGAATTAGAGGTACAACCACAGGACAGTGATTTTGGGTTATACTTGTAACACAATTCTGGTATACTTGTACTAGCTGCTGATATGTGGTTCTACAAAGTTTAGTGCAGCAGATCTGAAACAACATTGTAGTTTATCAGTATTCTCTTTTTCATCTCATGTAATCTACAGTAGTCAGTGTAATGAACAGAGAGTGTAACTTGTTGTATTGTATTACAGTTGATCGACTGGTTTTGGCAAGCGGTGGAGAGTTTCACACAGGAAGAGCTGAGCAAGCTTCTTCAGTTTACTACCGGCAGCTCTCAGCTACCTCCAGGAGGATTTGGGGAGCTGTCACCACAGTTTACAATTATTTCTTCTCCAACAAGAGATGCACTACCCACAGCACATACCTGGTAACTATCATGGCTTTTGCTGTTACAAAGTCTAGGCTTGAATAGCATTGCAGTTTTTCAACATGTCAACTTTGTCAACATGTCACGACTGCATTGCTTAATTGGTCGCTAATGTTATTGCGTGGTGTGAGTTGTGCTCGTGTTGTGCACATGCTCAAAATATGGTACATTGTTTTGTGTAAGGATAGACTGTGCTGACTTCAAGTCATCACGTACTATACGAGTGCTCTAATTATTGCTGTTGTTTTGTGTAGTGTTTTTGAATGATGGTGTATGTTTGTGTTATAGCTTCAATCAGCTGTGCTTGCCAGAGTATCAGTCATTTGAAAAGCTTCATTCGTCTTTAGTACTTGCCATTAATGAAGGCTCTGAAGGATTTGGTATGGTGTAAATATTGACTTATAATTTTGTACCGCTGACAAAATTAATTTTTAAGTGTGGTTACGTGATTGATAACCACTAGATGATAATTCTCATTTGGTCATACGGCAAACTGTATGCTCTGGAAGCACACTGTTGTAAGTCCAATATACAGGCGCTACATTTGTGATGCAAATATTGAGTATCTTGTGAATACTGTGATTCATAAAGTTTTTTTAAAGATATCCACCTTAAGGTGTTATGGTATTCACCGTGCCAAAAGATTCATGAGAATGGAAAGGGTGCATTGGTGGACCAACAGACTGGTGGTTTGTCCATTATGACTTTGTCCATAAAATGTGATGAATGTATGGTTAGTTCTTTATTATATATATGAATGGAGGGTATGTTAGTCTGTTTAGCTTGCCAGTGATCGTAGGAAGTGGTAGCATGCTATAAATGCATTGACTGAACCATGTTGTGGCATAGTGGCCATGGCTGGAGTGTCCCCCCTCAGAGGCCATGTTGGTATTCGAGCAAAGATTGAAGCAATAGACGTTCAGGAAAAGAAATACAGTATCTTCACAACAGCTCAGTTGCATGATTAATTTCGATGGGTTGTAAGAAATCTGCCATGCTGGCAGTACTTGTATGATGTAATTAATAGGCTAGTCTGTGTCATGACTGTGTGTGTGTGTGTGTGTGTGTGTGTGTGTGTGTGTGTGTGTGTGTGTGCGTGCGTGCGTGCTCGTGTGTGTGTGTGTGTGTGTGTGTGCTCGTGTGTGTCTGTGTGTGCTCGTGTGTTTATGTGTGTGTGTGTGTGTGTGTGTGTGTGTGTGTGTGTGTGTGTGTGTGTGTGTGTGTGTATGTATGTGTGTGTGTGTGTGTCTGTCTGTCTGTCTGTCTGTCTGTCTGTCTGTGTCTGTCTGTGTCTGTGTCTGTGTCTGTGTCTGTGTCTGTGTGTGTCTGTGTGTGTGTGTCCATTTTTGTGGGGACTGCACTGCACTCTGATTACCAAGAATCTATTGCTAAATACTTTACTGGGAAAACAGCACAGCAACCATGCGCAGAGAATGATACCTGGGAACTGATAATACTTCTAACAACAACTTTAGATAATATTGGGACCCAGTCGCATGCCCTCACAGTTTATACATCTTGCCTGCATGGATGTACGTCTATGATTGGCATTGAATTCTATGTACGCAAGTTTTGTAGCATCCAGGCAAACTTGGATCAGCAAGCGGTTGTTGTGAGGTTACTATAGCGAAGTGCCTCAAATATCAGGTTTAGCAACCTGCAGCTGCCATGGGTCTGGGAGGCCGAGGCTACAGCTGATCAGTGGCCTGATGAGACGTCATCTCAGTCCACTTTCAGGCAACAAGACAGCAGCACCAGCGGTACTGATCCTGGTAATGAGAAAGATCGACAACAAACTCGATTGATAACAAGGACCCACTAGATCAGGTGTGTCAATGATATTACCTGAAGAGCCTGGAGAAGCAGTTTGATGTAAGTGTCGACTAAAAATGCGAACTCTTTTCTATTTTTTAGGAATTCATGATTTTTGACTGCACTTGTTTGCAATATGAATTGTCATGAGTAGATTTAATTAATTAATTATTTAAGTCATTTGTCTGAGTTTATCAATTACTTTTTAGTACACTTGGTAGTTCAGGTTGTATCAATTAACCGTGTATCTAGAGCTCTGATAGTGATGGATGGCGTCCAGAGTGAAACTAGAATTTTAAGATTTACAGTTTCTGGTCGTTTGTTAATTCCTTTTGTACAGCGAGTCAATGATGGATGTGTCTGCTGACGACTACGTTTACCGTCTGGTGCTGCCTTGGAATAATAATAGAGTATGGCCTGTCTCAAATACATGCAGAGAGGTTTGACATTAGCTATACGTAAAACGTATATAAACACCACCTCCTAAAGTTAATTAATAAGTTTAATATGATCGAGTTTATAGTTGTAGAGGTATACAGTTGCTAGGTCGATCCAGGCTAGTAACAGCTTCATTTGTCGGCAACTTTCTCTTCTTCTCGCGCGGCAGTTCACGTCAGGAGACTTCGCTCATTATTCCAACTCTCAATTGCATCGTATGGTCACCGAGGGTCACTTGTTAGGGAGAGCGTCACTTACTCGGGCAACGCGAACCGTTTGCGGTTTTTTGTGTCACACCTCGTAGCAGCACAACCATCAGAATGAGTCTCCATGAGTTAGCTGCTAGTGGATGTGTCGATGAGTTTGCTAGACGACTGGCCAAGTGTGACACCGGTCGGATTGTATAGTCTGCTTAGATACTTTCTTGGATGGATTGTTTATTCATTACGCATCTCTATACAGATGATGTGAACGAGATAAACGAGAACGAGCAAACTCCCCTGCATTGCGCTTTGGAGAACGAGCAAGACGCAATAGTCGAGCTACTGTGTGAGGCTTCAAAGTCCGGCAAGGTCGTCATTAATCCTCTTCTATCAGACAATCACAAAAGAACGCCCCTTCACTTGGCTGTCAACACGGGGAAAGTAGAGTTAGTGCAGGTGACCTACTAACATCGATTTATCTAGATGTGTCTAATGGTAACTACCGTCTGCTCGTCTAATAGACTGTTTTAGGGATACCGCAAGATGTGAATCAGAGAGGTCCTAATGACCGAACGCCTTTGCATGTGGCAGCTCTCGACGACAAGTCGGATATAGCATCTCTACTGGTGAGCAATCACTGTTATTGCTTCTAGAGCCTGTGCTTGCAAGCCTAGCGCCCTTTTAATAGCTAGAATTAACTGAACATGATACCCGTACAGAATTCCGGAGGTCCAGAGACGCCCTTGTGTAACGGTCTAGTGCGCGGGTGTAGCTACGTATTGGACATTGTAGCACCCTAGCTTCGTCTGCGCCAATCAGTGTCCAGTATTCGCTTACAATAAATAACATATCCCACTTCCGCTATATATTGACCGGTCAATAAATCGGGCCGTATAACTGCCTGGGGCTACTGGTTTATCAAGATGTGAATTGTTGGTGAACTTAACAACTAGGCTACTGAAACATATCTGTCAGCCAGAACAAACAATACGTGGGTCTACGGATCCGTACGGAATCATAATGAGTTCTTTCATGCGTGTAGCAAGTGCAGACCTGAGCAAACTATACTGAGAGTCATCCTTCTGGAAAAATTAACCGTGGTTAGGCGTCCAGCAACAGAATGATACTCGCGCGCACAGAACGCTGTAAACCAGCTACATGGTAGAAGGTGGATACGGCTTTCCACCTTGCCTCCGAACTTCATGCACAAACCTTGCAAGCCAGTATTCATTTCTCTGTTGTTCATAACATGCAGATCATGCACGTACCGCCCGAGCGCTCCCTCTTTAGTTGGCTGCTTGTTTCTCCATTTCTTCCATGCGTTGAACACTCTAACCGCGCACATGCAGTAGCTTTTGTGGTGCTAGGGGGAACACGCGAATCAAGAAACTTCTGAAAACTACTGGATGAAATTGGAAACGAGATTCAGAAGACTGCTGATCAGAAACAACATCAACGTCTAGCAGTTTACTAGCTTCCAAAAAATCAATAACTGGCAATTCTGCTGTTTCAATGCCCAAGTCGATTTCAGAACATTTTGCTGCACAACTGATTTGAACTTCCGTGCCTAGAGGATATCACCGCCTCAGCTAGGTGCTACAAGCCAGTTATAGACCTTCTGGCAAGTGTACTCGCCAGCGGTCTATAACCTATACTTAATGACCATGCATGGTGTCACTGAGTAAATAGAAGTTATCTTTTGTGTAAGTATAGATTGTTTTCACTAACGATATGTAGAGATCGTCAGAACGTTTAGTCTTGGAATTAGCTACCGTGTGTTGTACGTTTGCTTTGCACTAATAGTAATCTTGGTGTCCCATGGCCACGTACGTTTCCGCGGAGGTTAGATAAGCTTTTGCGAGCGAACTAAATTTACATATCTATGAAGCTTTCGACGCCGACCACCCCTCGGTTTTACGTTGTGTTAACTTCCTGAGTGATACCATGCACACTTCAGAGCTCGAATTTCACTACTTATCGCCTTCCCACCCAAGGGGTTGAATCAGCAATTATTTATTGTTCAGCAGAAATGTCAGAGGTCATGAAAGAAATGTGCGCTGTTTTGACTTTACGTATCACACTGAGGCCGTGTTTCCACTAGCTGCAACTTACACTAGTTTAGCTTAAACGCATTTAAAAACTAAACCAGTTCAAGAAAGCGACTGTTTCCACTAGGAACTTGCACATCCGGGATGTACAAAACAAACTGTGCATGAACGCCTTATTTTGAAGTATTGGGCTGCTCTGTCGCCAAGTCAGAGCAACTGTTGGTTGTCACTGATTCAGCATCTGCTGGTAGGAGTTTGCATGACGATGACCAAGGACACCGTCTTCTCTCTCTCCGTAGCTGCTGATTTCTTTCCCCAAGTTAGCGACCCTTACATCTTCTAGGGCAATCCTATCCCAGTAAAATAGTCAATATTATCCAAGAGAGCGTTGTCAGAAGCCATCTAAAATAGCGCGCTGCTGTCACGTGACAGTTAAACCTAAACCACTTCGCTAAACCTACTTTGAAGTAGGTTTAAGAAAGCGGTTTAGGTTTAAAATATAACTGGTTTAGTGCAGGTGGAAACAGGTCAATTCTTAAACCAGTTTGGCTTAAACCACTTGTTAAACCGGTTTAGGCTGTAGTGGAAACACGCCCTGAGAGAATTATATTTATTGCATATAGATTTTACTATGGGGTACTATGACTGAACCTCGAATAATGGAATGCCTGAGTCGGATAATTAAATGCCCTAATAGATAATTGAACGCCTGAATCGGATAATTGAACGCAAAATACTGTATACCAAGAAATTTGGTGACGAAAAAATTTTGCGAAATCTTTTGAAATGACTATATTTAAATTTTGACGGTATTTTGGCGATTTGCAAAGTTGGTGAACGTATGATGTCACTTCATCTGCTTCAGAGAAGTACTCTAGTGGGCCCATTTTCCGCAGTGTCTTTGCCAATCTGAGCTGTTACTTCTGCTGTGTACTCGTGTTTGTAGGACGTGACAGTACCTTTCAGACAACGTGACTTACCCTGTCGTTGGCTCGCTCCATTTCTGTTTGCACAGCGAGGATGAAGCACACTGTAGAAAGACCAGGCCATTCAAAGTCTTTGCGCTGAAAGTATCTGTACAGCATCATTTTGTATTCAGCTGTCCGCATGCGCAGTGAAGCTAACTAAATAATACTGACGCTTTCTATTTTGCCAATTCTCTCCTAGATCGCCAAATTGCCAAAATAAAACCATTGCTAAAATTTCTCGTTCTACTTTACTATAGTTGTACTACTGGGGGCCACGACCTCCTGACGCTCGTGTGTAGCAAATCAGTAATTAGCAGTTTCTGACAATGTCAAACATGCAAGAATTGAAGGTCACAAGCAAACCCACGTATACACCTGTACTTTTACATTTTTCTACCGGTCACACGTTTCCTATACAAGGTGCCAGAAAGCCAACAAAAATAGGTTTTGGTCAGATAGCAACAGCTCTAGCAGGTATGCCTTTATAAAGCTGTTAGACAGGAAGACAAAATGAAATATAAATTTCTAGTTAATTGCCATTTAATTAATTAAAAGGTAGAATGTTAGTCTAGGTATTGAAATGTAAGGTTGTCATGGCTAGACAGAAATAACCACCACTTCTAGCTATAGACGCAACACCTCTAGAGTGACTGCGTAGGAAGCAGGGAATGGGTAGTAATTGAAATTTCTGTGCCAGTGTAACCTTTGCAAATCTGTTTACGGTCTAGCAAGCGAGGTAGTTTTGCCTAGACTACTCATGATAAGTTATATAACGTCACAGTACAGCCCCCCTCTCATGAATGTTTGGACAAAATTTAGGCTCTTGCAGCATGCACAAACCAGGGTCGCCCTGGAAGGGAGAATCAGCATACGATTTATAGACCAAAATTTCAAAACGTGCAGTGTAGCTAGAGCTTATGTTACGTAGATACACACCCGGATAATTTAAAACTCCCGGATATGGCAGTTGACTGCTGGCTTGAAATTGGGAAAACAAACCTGACCTACGTCTTTATGATTTTGTGGAAGTCAAAAGAGTAATGTCAGTGTAAAACAGAATGTAAATATCAAAGGATCGAGGCGTTGCTGCTGAATGATTTTTGACGTACGGGTATGTGTACAGCTTACAAACTCTCCATGGGAAGAGATGTATGTCAAATTAGATTTCTAGAAACAGAACCTTCAAATCTGGAAAAGAATCTTTCAAATAGAAATTTAGTAATTTGCCAATTTTTTAGAATAATTTGTAGGTAATTAATGGAAAAGGAAATGTGAACTGATTGACATCAATATATACTTTATTCATAAACTGTGCAATATACTTGCAGGTTGACTTTCACTAAGGACATGGAAATACTTCATACTTCGAGGAAAAGTGGCTAATTGTTATGCACGTAAAGCAATAACTTAACTTTGTGGTTGTTTATGCTTATAATTTTTTCAGGCTAATTTACGTGTGCTGCTCAACAGTGTTACTGTATACTAGCTGCTAAGCAATAGATTTTTTACATACATTTATAAGTAAGAGATGTGTACTGCAGACTTTTTAGTTTTAGTTTATATTTTTAGCAAGAGTTTGATTATGGGATGACGTTTACTTTTGAAACTTGATACATGTAATCGGAGTTCACTTTGAAAGTGAGGTGGTTGTGTTTAGTACCAGATATATGGCTTTCATCTTTAGGCTCAGTTAGCTGTGAGCTGTGGCCAGTTTAGAATATAGTTATTGTCATTACTGTCTGAGTCTAGCTAGGTTGGGCTAACTCGCCTCGTACCAGACCGTCTCGCGTTGTCGTGTCATATGCACGATGGTGCGAGAGGGTCTGGTAGGAGCTAGGGCTAACAATCAGTGCTAGCTAGGTATATATTGTCACTGCAGTTATTTAACATTGATCTGAATTTGGCAACAGCAATTGAAATTTTGTTTAAACACTAGAGATGTTTTCAGTCTGAAATCTCACAGACTGCTTTGTTAGTATGATTTACATTACCATGTAGAATGTGATGAGGGTAGCTAGGATACAATTGTGTATAATGTGTAGTTGTAGACTTTGTACAAAGGATCGAGTCAATGCCAGATTCAATAAATCAATTTCTTATTATTTCTTGTGTTCTTTGTTGATTTTGACATATTGATGTTGTAGCTGCAACATGGTGCTGATCCACTGTTGAGAGACAAAGAGAACAAAACTGCATTGGGACTAGCAGTTGGCACAGGATCACTAACCATTCTTGATGTCTTCTTACGTAACTGTGGTAAAGAGAATGTTGCCTTTATTGTTTAGTTGCATTGGAGGCACCTCGGTTGTCCATATAGGTTCACATTCTATGGATCTTCTGGAAAGTATTTCAGGAGAGGACAAAAGCAGTTTGTTGCATTTAGCTGCCGAATCTGGCAGTCCAGATGCTGTTGTGTATCTTTTGTACAAGAATGCTAACAGAATTGCAAGGGTATAATAATCACATGCCTTTAGTATGAAATGATACAAACTATGAACGTAAAGGTAGAAAGGACACTTAATTAGTGGACAAGTTAGTAGGGAATAGAATGTGTGTGAAGAGTGACTGGATGAGTAGGCATCATGAAATCCGGCTCTGGAGAGATAACATGATGTAATGTATGAGTAATTGTATGAGTTATTGATTGGTCCATGATTGACTGTTTCTGACAGACTTAGAAGGAACTATAGAGTGTGTGCTTAGGAGTCTGTGTTACGAGTGTGTGATGAACAACTATAGGCCCCTCACAAACTGACAACATTACATGTCTCTGTCATCTATCAATAGAATGGTTCCTTCGATAGCAAAGACGCTGTACAACCATACGTTTAATTAATTAATTAATTGAGTTAGATGTCAAATTGGATTGCACTATATACAGTTTCGGTAGTGTGTTTGGAAAAAGTTCAGTATTGCACATATAGTTTACATAATCACACATAACTGTAGTCATGCATTAGCTGCACCTATACACCAACTTTAGTAGTTATTATATAAGTTTATTGTTATTATTATTATTGCAGGATTCTTATGGATGTACAGTAATTCATAGAGCTAGTCGCTATGGTGACTTAAGAGTTCTTCGTCAATTTTCAAATACTGACAAATCGTTGTTTGACTCTGGTAATTCAGAAGGTTTTACACCACTACATGAGTGAGTACGTAGCAGATGCTCTGGAATGGGACAGCATTTACTGATGGTTTATGTTAGGGCTGCTAGGTGTGATAACGTTGAAGTTGTGGAGTTCTTACTCGATAAGGCAAGCGATTTGTTGCTCATGGCATTGCTGTTGTGAGGATTGAATTTGAATAGTTGCATGTGGATTATGTTGGTTTGTATAGGGTGCCGTACTGGACAAATGCACCGTGTCTGGTGTAACTCCTCTGCTGCTCGCTGCTGCATTTGGAGCTCAAAATGTTGTCAGATATCTTCTTTGTTTGAAAGTAGACTACATGAAGAAAGACCAGAACGGTGCTAATATCATTCATTTAGCTGTTGGTCATGTAAAGACATTAAGAATTCTGGCTGAGGTATGAGTTGTGTGGCATTTCTATATATGTAATGGAAAACACGATGTTGCAAGTTTTTGAGTACTTAATTAAGCCTAGGTTAATTGTTTGGCGGACCAACTTCTCTTTGAAACAAATACAACAGTGATGTTCTGATAATTTTGTGGTTTTGATTGTGCAAAGAATCTTAATTTTTACTTGAAGCATAATGTTGAATTGGCAGTTGCAACTATATGCAATGGAATAAGAAACTAACCTGATATGGTCTGGTAAGTAGATGCAATAGATAAGAGCTTCTTGCTAGCTAGTACTTTAGACAAGGTATGTAGCTTGTCGAGTAGACTAGTTACAAACTATATACACTGTGGTAGTTTTTAGTTCTTATGAAATGTGACAGACATGTGAAACGGGCTCTTAGAGATAAACACTGCGTTGGATGGAGACAACAATTCTCTTAGGTGCATCACTTTGTTTAGAGTATACATGTACAGATTGATTGGTAGATTAGGTTTGGTTTATGCTGGGTGTCTGATGTTTGCTTGATTAGTCATGGACATGTTAGTTTGTGATTTTAATTACAAATTTTGTTGTGTAGCAACTTCTGTTTTGTAGATTCTCCAACCTAGAGGTGTATTTGAAGGACTTATTCATGATCAAGACAATGAAGGCTCAACTCCACTCCACTATGCAGCTGATCATGGTGGACCATCGGTAATATGTGATTATGTATGCATATATGTATATGTGTGCAAAGAAATCATATGTTTGGTAAATGAGCAGGATGTAACATTTTTCTTTCAACACGAAGCCAGTGCTGTAGCTGTGAACCAGAAAGGCTTAACTCCTCTCCATATTGCTGCAAGGTAAGTCTACTTAATTCACTTACAATGTGATTGTACAGGCAACAATTAGTAATGGAAGGGCATTCTTGTATTTCTGTATATGAAGTCGCGGCCATGTACAGATAGTTGCTAAGCTCTGTTCATATGCGCTTCCTGCGCTAAATGCTACTGATGAGAATGGCAGGACTCCTCTTCACCTGGCTTGTTTCTATGGCCAGCCAGAAGTTGTATCAAATTTATTAAAGTATGGAACAACTATCACTGAGTGAGGATCTCTTCTATTATTAACTATACATTTTGTTGTTGTTGTTTACCAAAGTGTTTATTGATTGCATGCATGTGTTCTGTGTATTGCATGTAGAGATCACGATGGCCGTACACAGCTGCATTTTGCTGCCTGGAATGGATCTGTTGCTTGTATGAAGGAGTTGTTGTCGGCATATCCTGAAGAATTGAACAAAAAGGATGTCGAAAAGGTATTCACTTACCACAGCGGTTGTGATTGTCATTTATGCAGGTACACATACAAATTAATCATATTGTGTTGATCTGCAGGCAACACCTCTTCACCTAGCTGTTGTAGCTAATCATGCAGTTATGACTGCTTATCTCTTGGATCAAAACGCTTGTCTTTCTGACAACAAGTTTGGTCAGAATTGTCTGGACGTGGCTCTTGCACTTGAAAAAGAAGACAGTGCAGCTGTGATAGTGAAGCATCAAAGGTGGGAAAGATTCACACTAACTAATGCGGATCTTTCTATCAAGACTATTAGAGTGATTAGTATAGAGACAACATTGTATGGTCATATCCATTGACACAATGACAGTCGACATAAAAATTTTAGTTTTTAGGGAAAGTATTATTGATTGATCATTAGTTTTGCACAGTCTCAATGTGTATAGAATAATTTTGTGAAACTGCGTGTGTAGATGGAGAGAAAGTATGAAACCTCTTGGTTCCAATGCAAAATCTCAGCTGGAACTGATGGTAGAGAAAATGCCCAATTTGGCATTGGTAATGACAGTGATGCCAAGATTTTTTTCCACTTGTCAGCTTATGTATGAATTTTATACTAACAGGTTGTGATGGACAGCTGTGTGACATCTGAAAGTTATCCTAAGAGTAAAGTATGAATTTTATTACTTTTTAGGTTAAAAGCTAATTACCAATTTCCAGTGTCTAAGTTAATTTGCCTATAGCGGATATTTGACTTCCAATACATGCAAGGTGTCACAAACACGAAATGTCCAGTTCCTGCAATGGCTTCGTTACGTCTACTTGAGGTGTCTTTTATTTGTTTAGCCTTTACCTTTGTCTTCCTTTAATCGTTCTGTTCTGCAGGCAATGGTAAAGTTTCGACGAACAGCTTGCATGGCTCATTCTCTTTGTGTTGAATTTCTCAACTCCAAGTGGTATAACAAATGGTGAACGTGCTATGGAGCTTAATGCAATGCATTGTGATTGTGTTGTGTAGGAGAAAGTTTGGTGCTGCCGTGGCCTTTACAAATATTACTGTGTACTTACTATTTCTCTTGGTGTTGATGGCTTTGGTGATTCAATTTCCAGTGTACACAGATAAACCACTTTCACATGGAGTCCAAGCTCGACGCCTTCTGGTATCATCTACAGTAGCAAATAGTTTTAGTTTATTCAAATCTTGTTATGAGAGAGAATAAAAGCACAATTATTATAATATAGTCGTTGTATCTTGTTCAGGAAATTCTGAATAATAGCATGCCAGAAAACAGAACAAATCTAACATTCTCTGAAAAGGTATGAGGAATTGCAATTGATGTATCGATTGGACTATTCAGTATTGTATGCATAGCAAGCAGTATTAATCTGTCTATGTTTTGTGGTATGCAGAGTGAGTTTTGTTACGGCAAGTTTGGTACCCGAATGGCTACTGTAGCCTTTGCTATTGTTGCATTATTGAAAGAAATGGTCCCCATTTTCTATGAGGTCAGTTGTGTATGCTCACAATTAATCTAATAAATGTAGCATTTGACGTGATTTGAGTTATTTGGATAGAAATCTAACTACTTCAAACTGTCCAATGTCAGTGAACTGTTGGTTTACATTCTAACTTTGGTCTTTTTGGATCCTTTCGGGCTCATTCTCAATTTGTTCAATGTACCTGTGGAATGTCCCAAAGTTGTGTGGGAAATCGGAGCAGTGACAGTGTTTTATGCATGGTTGGTCTTCCTGCTCAATCTAAGAAGGTTACGCTAGTTTAGAATGTGTAGACTGATTTACTTAGTTCGTCAATTTATGTTGAATACTGTACTTCAGGGTACCTGTTTTGGGCATTTACATTGTCATGATAACGTCGATGGTCAAGACTTTGTTAAAAGTAAGCATCATACTGAAATTGAATATGATGGTTGGAATATTAATTGAGATAAACAATAATTCTATAGGTTGTGGTGGTGGTATCACTGTTTATGTTGGGATTCGGTTTATCTTTCTTTATGCTCATGAACACTACGGTATATATGCAGTTGATATAATTGGTTTTTATGTACGTACTTTTGAGCATGCATGCACATGGTTGTTGTTTAGATTGTTTTGATATTAACTACATGTGTAATTATGTTCTAACTGATTTGCTAGCCATTGTTTGTGTCTGGAGAATTGTCACTAATGAAGGTGATTGTCATGTTTCTTGGTGATTTGGCATATGGAGACATCCTGCCACCACAAAGAATAAGCAGTGACAATGTGGCAGTATACCAGCAACAGCTGAAATTTTGGTATCAACAATTTGAGTTTAGCAACCATCTCCCCAGTGTTATGAACATTGACAGCACATTTCAAAGCAATGCGATACGTGTTGACGATCAATCTTTGGTCGCTTTTCCTGAATTGTCGTATGCATTATTTGTTATATTTTTACTACTGATGCCTGTGGTGGTGCTCAATATGTTGGTATGTGCTTGAGAGTTCTGTAGACTTTGGCTAGTATTTGATGATGTTGTGTGATATTTGATCAGATTGGTCTTGCTGTTGGCGACATTGCTGTTGTTCAATCAGATGCTGCGCTGAGACAAATTCGTATGCAGGTATACAGGTGTTTCTACAGAAACGTGATTTTGCTTGTTTGTGTGTGATCGTGTTGTGTTTGTGTGGTATTGTCATACAATGTTTGTCGTCTATGTGTCTATATACTGCATGTTTTCATATAGCATGAATCTAAGAAACAATGATGTAAATGTGCACATATCAATGTCTTTATAGATTAAATTTCTGGTTCAACTGGAACATGCTCTTCCATCATGGATTCTCAGTCGTTTTCAAGTCTTGAAGAGTGTTCAAGTTGAAGGAGACAGAACGCTGCATGGCTGGGTAAGACTAGGACAGTTGGCCAAATTTGCCGTTATCACACTTAATACTTGACACTAGGGTACAAAGCAAGTATCATTATTTGCTACTAATAGTTTGAAACTACAGTCAGCCCTTGTTATTCCAACCACGTTTGTCCTGCTTGTTTGGACTGACACGACTGTTGGATTATCGGTAACAAATACACAGTGACTATGTAAAGTGCACGTGTACCTTTGTCAGAAAGTATGGGTGTTGGATTATCAGGTGTTGGATTATTGGGCATTTGATTATCGGGCGTTGGATTAGTGGGTGTTGGAATAATGAGGTCTGTCTGTACAAGTGACATGCAGTCAAAATTAAGAGCTGGCAATCTAATTTCATATTTTTAGGGTTAGGTTGCAAATAAAGATGTTTATTGTGTAGAGTTACTTGCAGGTTACTTCTACATCATAACAGATAGCATTTCAAGCTCTTTGACTAAACTTTTTATCGGCTGAAATGCTTACCCATAAGATACTATCTAAAAGTTGCTTGTTTACCAAGTTGGCATACCAAGTTGGCATACTTTGAGTCTTCCCTCTTCTTATGTTACTTTTTAGACTTGCAAAAGATTCTTGTCTTTGACCATTATTTTCTCTTGTGGATGTGCTGAGTAACAGTAGTGCTACTTGTTTGAGCCTTGCACTCCTATCATGAAATGGCGATGGTAAAAGGATATCAAAAGGCAGTAGTTTTGAGATACTTGATATGGCAAATGTTTTATTATTTTTCCAGAATACCGAGGCTGTTGTTGCTAATGTTTACACAAAAAATACAATAATTTTTTGCTCTTGTGTTGTATGTAACAAATATATGTTTGATAGTTTCACTACTGTACTATTAAAGGAAGTATTGTCATAATAATGACATTTTAAGTCTTGGTCTATACGTGGCAGTAATAAGATTATTACTAAATGATGACTTTTAGGGACAACATTTTTATAACTTTGTGCTCTGTTGTGGGAAAGAAATCTTTTGTTATTTTTGTATTATGCACATAATCAGGCGTGAACCTAGAAATGGCACAGGACTTTGGTGGTGTCAAGGTGTATTCATATGTCTGTATAGGCAGACACTGCATGGTAAAGCCGTTGTATCTGGACAGATTGAATGTCATGAATTTGTTGTAGATTCGCAATATCATCAAAGCTGCTGATGAGCCAAACGCAAATGAGGTGTCTAAGACTGTTGAACAGCTGACAGCAATAACATCTAGTCACCGTCATTTGGATGAGTGGTCAGTTGTAATTTGCTGACTGTGTGAGTGTGTGTGTGTGTGTGTGTGTGTGTGTGTGTGTGTGTGTGTGTGTGTGTGTGTGTGTGTGTGTGTGTGTGTGTGTGTGTGTGGTGAGTGGTTGAATCATGGGTAAGGATTGGGTGGCTATTGTTCATTGTTTACAACACACTACCATCTATTAATAAAAGCAGACAAACTCATTGCTGATTACTAATACTTACGCTTTACTTCCGTTTCCTACAAAACTTATCTAGAGGCATTTAATGCATTTACTAGTTCAGAACAGCTAGCAGACATGCCTGGATATGTGAAATACATGCAGAGCTCAACTATCCATTCCACATCCTAAATTTTATGTATACATACAGCATGTTCATGCGGCCTTGACAATTACTTGCGTTTATTCAGGCTTTCTAGCATCCAGAAGAACTTAGATCAGCAAGACGCTGTAATAAAATTGCTAGCATCTCGTGTCAAACACGAGCGTGAGCAACCTGGTGAGAAGTCGTCTCAACCTTCTATCCAACAAGATGACACCAACGGTACTGATCCTGGTAATGAGGAAGAACAGCAACAGACTCAATTGATGATGACACCCGCTGAGTCTGATATGTTGATGGTAGCATCCGAAGAACCTGGAGATGAAATGGTTTGATGTACTACTAAGTATGCTAATTAGTTCATTAATTTGCGCCATTTTTGTGTATTTGGCTGCACGTGTTTGCTAGATGGAAACTTTAGCTACTATAAAGGAAGATACCCTAGTTATTGTATTGTTGTTTTACAGGCAGTCAGTATTGTTAGAACGTTTATGTTTGAGTTTGTTATGTAAGGGATTATGCTGATTAAAAATTAAATAAAGTGTCAGTGGTCCTTTAACTGCTTTTGTGTGTATGTCAAGTCTGTCTGGAATGAATGAGCACAGTCACATGCGATAACATCATTTGCTTTGTGTGTGTGCATGTGCACTTGTGCATGGGTGCCTGTGTGTGTGTGTGTGTGTGTGTGTGTGTGTGTGTGTGTGTGAGAGTGAGTGAGTGAGTGAGTGAGTACGTGCGTGTGGTGGGGGAGGTGGTGGGTGGGTGAGGGAGGTGGTGGGTGGGTGAGGGAGGTGGTGGGTGGGTGAGGGTGGGGAGGGGTGGGTGGGTGGGTGAGGGTGGGGAGGGGTGGGTGGGTGAGGGTGGGGAGGGGTGGGTGGGTGAGGGTGGGGAGGGGTGGGTGGGTGAGGGTGGGGAGGGGTGGGTGAGGGTGGGGAGGGGTGGGTGAGGGTGGGGAGGGGTGGGTGGGTGAGGGTGGCGGAGGGGTGGGTGGCGGAGGGGTGGGTGGGTGAGGGTGGGGGAGGGGTGGGTGGGGGAGAGGTGGGTGGGTGAGGGTGGGGAGGGGTGAGTGAGGGAGGGGTGAGTGAGGGAGGGGTGAGTGAGGGTGGGGGAGGAGTGAGTGAGGGTGGGGAGGGGTGAGTGAGGGTGGGGAGGGGTGAGTGAGGGTGGGGAGGGGTGAGTGAGGGTGGGGAGGGGTGAGTGAGGGTGGGGGAGGGGTGGGTGGGTG
>NC_085089.1:5930978-5934978 GCF_963422355.1 Corticium candelabrum | reverse complement strand
CATTGACACGTGATTCCCGGAATCCAACTAGATTATTGATTGCTAGTTAATATCAAGTTGAAGACAAAAACGGAGTGTTCTGTCCGTTCTAGAAACGTGCGGCGGCGTGTAGGATTCGGTGCAAATACAATCAGAATTTGGAGAGAAACGCAGGCGCTAGTTTACCGTTGTATGTAATTAATTATGTTGTTGCAAGAGTATCCCATTCTGGGAATTTTAGTCAAGTACGTTACATCTCTAGTCTCGCGCAGCCAGCTCTCCCCCTTTTTGACTTCCGTTGGCGGGGAGAGGGTCTGGTAAGGTTCCTTTGATGTCTTGGTTCTGCCGACCCCAGCATTCCATGGGGCATAAATAAAGACATAACGATGATATGTTACGAAGAACAACTCACCTGCCAATGTTGTCGTACAAGAAGAGGACCTGCGCGCGTCTCTTACCATGCCCATAGCAAGCAGCCACGCAACCTGTGAGAGCAAATGAACTAGAACAAAGTCCAGTAGCACCTGCAGCAGAAACAGAAGCGAAAATTTAGCTGTACATGCGGATACTAGTTAGTAGTGCGTTCTCATCAGTTGTTCGCTTATCTTAATTAACATGTCATCGTTATGTCTTTATGCCCCATGGAATGCTGGGGTCGGAAGAACCAAGACATCAAAGGAACCTTACCAGACCTTGTCCACGCCAACGGAAGTCAAAAAGGGGGAGAGCTGGCTGCGCGAGACTACTAGTAGTACATCTCGTTCACATGCATTTTTACTCCGTTCTGAAAATTTTAGCACCCGGACAGAATTTTATGAAGAATTTTGTTTAGAGTTATATCCAGGGAAATTATTAGGGATCGAGTATTTCATCCGGGTAGCAAAATCGTGAAAGTCACGTGCAGCAACTTACTCACCCGTCTATGCCATGACACGCGTGCTGAATCCTGCTCTTCTTTTTCTCGGGTTTTTCGGTAGAAATCGACACACTCCCCATGTAGCGCTCGGTGCAGGAAACGCTTAGGTTCGATTCGGGTGCAAATGCAATCATAGATATTTGGAGAGAAACGCAAGGCGTGGCTTCAGCAATCGTCGATCGCTGTAAGCATTGCGACGGACTACGACACGTACAGTTCACACAGGACTTATGCGGATGTGCGTTCGAATGAACCGGAAGGTGTAGCGTTCGCGTCGTGGAGAAATTTTTATGCGGGAGTCGACGTCTCGAGAGGGGACCCCCGTGCACTCCGGAGAAATCCGGCCACGTCACTATCGGCCCGTACAAGTTTGGCGTGCCCCAGCCAAATTCGGCAGAGATTGGGACGCGGTGCAGTGGAGATACGCCTGGCCATATGCATGTGACAGGGACTATTTGGGTGGGGGAGGGGGAGTATTTCTTGTCATACAGCCATAACAGTTAGAGTGCGAATTTGAGGCGTAAAAATACGAAACCAAATAGTCACTGGAACCAAATTAGCCCCACCTAATAAAACAGTTTTCGGAACCAAATAAGCCTTAGATAATTAGAGGGAAATAAACCTGAACTTGTGAAACAAGGATTGGCAGTTTTGTACAGTCTTGTGATATGTGACTGTAACAGAACAGTGCTTCGTGGATTCATCGCATTTAAACAACAAACTTGCAGCATCAAAACTACAAATTATACTGAAGTCTTATAGTATGAAAACTTTATCTAAATCATGCACATTAGCATTTTAAAGCTAATTGTGTCATCATGCCCCTCTGTGATGGGCAAGTGGGGTCTTTACCCCATCTAGTCGCCCACCAACCGGCAGGTGAGCCCAGCAGGGTACATGTTTCTATGTAATCCATATGGCACTAGTAACTGGCTTATCAATTATTGATTGCGTGCGCTAAGAGGATTTCGCCAGCTCTGAACAGCATGCGCAGTAGATATCAATGACTACCAGGAAACCACTGATCCTCATTGCCAATGATCCCCATGGCAGATCACAGAAACTGCCCATCGACGGAAACAAGTCTACTCTCACAGACATAGCCAAATAGACAGTGAGAAAGAACCAACAGACTCGTTTCATTATATTGCTGTCGCCACCTGGGATTGAACCAGGCCATCATGGTCAGAAAACCAGAACTCTAACCAAAAGGTTATATTATTATTTTTTGTTATTATTAATTTATAGTATTGCTAAATATTAGCACTACAGAAACCAGATTGAGCTCCTGGCCTGTGTTCATATACCTACACTGAATGGATCTAGATACACTAGAAGTAGCGATTGCTTTGATGTCGGCAATATAAAATGATCCATTAATAGAGAATCTTGAAAATTTGAAGGAGTCCTGTTTGTGTTGCCTATTAATTAAGTGCTCCAGGGTATCATGAGTATGCAATAAGTCTAGATACTGCATACATATTACAAATACTACACAAGACTGGCAGTGCCACATTTGGTTTACTCCACTGGCGAGGCTTCAGTTTATACTATAGACTTGATACTTTCTTGTACACATGTCTTAATAATATTGTTATCAACACAACAGCAAGTAAGATGGACATCTGGCACTTTTGTAGTAGGGTGTGTGAGCAAGCTGCAATATATTTTACAGACATACATAGATAGACTAAAGCATATTCTTGTCTATTTAGGTGGACGTATTTGTCAGGACATTGGCTGGAATGACTGGGGTCCAATTGATCTCGGAGCAGAGTATATCCATGGATCAAATACGATTGCGTACAAGTTGGCAATGGAACAGGGATGGCCATTGAGCCGTTCTGTATGGCAATACATGAGCTTGTATTTATAACGTAGGCAGCGCACGTGTAGTACATTCATGCATACACAGACATGCAAGCACTATACTGGAACGTTACACCACACAGTTATAGTGTTGTATACTTACAATTAGGTTTTGACGGTGGCAACACTGTAGCTTCGCTGATCACACGCTTGCACACGTGCACAAAAGTTATTCACAGAATACTCCAATACCAACACAGAACACTTTACTACCAACTACACAGACTGAGGGGTTACAGGCTAAGTGTCAATTACATCTAACCACGCCTACAAACATCAACATCACTATGTACATGGGTTATTTATAACTACAGATAGTCACTTATTTGGCTGCTAGTCAAAATAGTGGCATGCAAGCTACAAGATAGTTAAAGATGTAAATGCAGAGATGGTGTATATAGGCATGCACATCCATGCATGCATGCATGCACTTTGAACTGCTGACCAATGATATGTGAAGCAGAATGGTTCGGCCACATACCTAAACAGAGAGACCGAGACTGTTTGCAGTATACGTACTTGCCTGGTACATCTTTGCTTGCTTGCAGGTGTACAGCTATGGAACGATTCAAAGTGACACACCTGACAGTTCTAGCTCTGACAGTTCTAGCATAACTTATCAAGATTGCCTGTATTATGATGGTCGAATCATACCATTCAGTGAGTTCTCCAGCTGGTCTGACTCTAGAGAAGCTCTTCATTTTTATGAAAAAATCATCTCGATCTATGAGTCAGGACAGCGCATCAAAAGCAAGGAGGATATTTCTCTGAGAAAATTTTTGAGAGATGAAGGTGCAAGCGAAGGAGTTGTTTCCATTTATCAAGCAATCCTTTGCCAAGAAGTTAGCACAAGAATCGATAATTGCAGTCTGTTTGAAATAAGTCGACGTATAAACAACCGGACAAATGGAATTGGTAACTATCGGTGGGTGCACAAATTATGTTTATGTTGCTGTGCTACTACACCAGGAGTGTTTTGTTATTAGAATTCAAGGCTCCTTTGCTGTACTGCTTGACTATTATTTGAAACAAATTGGAGAAACATGTGTTAAACTGAATTGGCAAGCAGTTAGAATACAGTATCAGTCATCAGGTATGCTACTGTTTATGCTGGGATTGGAGTAAGACCAGTGTGTGTGTGTGTGTGTGTGTGTGTGTGTGTGTGTGTGTGCTCACGTGCATGTGTGCCCGCAGAATATATCATCAAAAAGTGATTAGAATACACATAGTATAGAC